>NW_010125295.1:43701-58145 GCF_000699245.1 Pterocles gutturalis
GTAGGGAAACAGTACTCCAAAATAAAACTAACAACCCAAAAGCTTGTAACACCACCCCTTCTCTTCCCTCACCCTCCTCAGATGTGTTGTAAAACCTGATTATGAGACAGAGAAGTTTACAAAGCTGTTCCTCCAAATACACACGAACCCTTGCAGAGTCTTGAGTCTCTGAATTTCGCTAGTAATTACAGACATAAGAGACTGTAAAATATTAACTTCTGTGGGCTTTTAATGAGGCATTTCATCTTACATCTGCAGCATTCCCCTAAGACATCACACTCTTTTAGGTTTAGTTTTTAAGCTGGATTTCTCCTGCCTTGCTGGTGATTCATAATTAAGGAAGTCAGAGTTGTAAAATTAACACAGCCTTCTTCCACTACCCTTTTCACCCCTCACAGGGCACACACCTTCTGTTAACTCCTCGTGCAAACTTCAAGGCTTGTTTTGATAGCGGAGGTAGTTCTTTGTCGTCGAGAGCAAGGAGGAAAGTCTGTGAGAATGTGCTCTGTGATGAAACACGCAGCCTGCACATGGGAAATGATTCATGCAGAACTGATTCATTAACAACTCACAGGATGCCAGAGCGGGTCAGAGGCTGGGAAAAGCTCCATTGGAAAAGAGAGGTGGCTAATTGTTTGGGAGAACGGGAGAGACTGAAGGTTAGGGAACCCAGACTAAAGTTTTTGTGGTTTTTTGGTTTTTGTTTTTTTTTTTTAATAAACAAGCTGCATTTCGTTTAAAGTTGATCAGCCTTAATGAGGAACAGGTCCTCATCACGGAGCCATGTGCGCACATGTGTAGCTCTGCTGGTGAAGGGATCCCAAAGGACATCCCTGCGGAGGGGTTTGGGGTGGGGGAGGACATTGGACAGAAGCGTGAGCATTTGTGGGACCCAGTCCCCTTGTTTGTGGTATGCTGTTAATTAGTGCTAGTTGTGCAAATTAATTATATATCTGAGTTGCTGTTAAACTAGCTTGAAAAGCAGTATACTGTAGAGGCAGTGTAGAGAGAGTTCCACTGTAGAGGCAGTGGAATTAATGGAAGACTTAAAAGGCCTGTGTAATTCAAGGGAAGTATCGATCTACGTCTTAAGTACCTGAATTTCTTTTGAAAATGGGAGATGGGAACTCTGGAAAATTTCACCCTGGATCTTGTTATCCATGCGGAGGAGGTACAAACACAGATGTCAAATCTTGAAATAGCTACTTTTCAAATTACAGGAAAAGCAGCAACATTTTCACTATATAATAAAGAAAATAACAGCAATGAACCTTGAGTAGCCTCAAACTATTCCAAACAAGATAATTGGAGGCTGTAGCACAGTGTATTTTTAGTTATAGCTGCTATAAAGTAAACATGTTCTTTGACCAGGACCACCAAAAATGTTTCCATAAGAAATGTTGGCTTTGTCCCAACTTGATAGAAGGCTTAAACATTTGTCTGAGAAGTCAGTTCCGACTCCTGGTATTTATATGAAGTTTCTGTTGAAGGCACTGGCAACTGTATATATTGTGAAAGAGAGGCCAAGGTCTTAAAACTGTCATTTTTCAGCACTCAGCAGGATAATCACTTTTGCTTTTGTTAGCAGATATATATATTTGGGGCAACAGTTCTTGGTGTGAGGCTCCTATCTAAATATTGTGCACGACATTAGTTTCTTTTCTCTTTCAGAATTAAGAAGCATATTCTTTTTTTTTTTTTTTGTTCTTTTGCTCCAGTTTTATTTGGCCTATATTGGCAGCTGATGCTAATTTGCGAAGCCCTCCTGACTTCAGTGAAAATACAAAGATTTTTCCCCTACAATATCAAGAATGCTGAAGCTAGATACTGAATGTAAATCAGTATAAGGACCATGGAAGCTAGCAGAATAATTGAGTTTTACAGCAGCTTTTTTTTTTCCTTTTTTTTTTTTTTTTTTTTTGGTTGCTAGCAGGAGCATGTACTCCAGTTATTCAGTCTTTCTTGAAATACTTTTAGTTTGAATGCACTCTGTGTTATGGAAGATTATCTGAATCTCTTTGGCATTTCCATCCATCCGTTTTCTCCTTATGAAACTCCTCTGAACATATAAATACACAGAGCCATCAGTATGCCTGGAATCTCCTCGGGGAGAGGAAGCTGCTGGTTCGGTTGGATGAAAGCATGTTGGGTTTTGGATTTCATGATTGGAGTTAAACACAGGATTCTGGGAAGAAATGACGAGCTCATATGATAAATGACTTTTCAAAAAGGCACGCTCCTGAGAGACTGAGCTGCTTACTGTGTCTGTTTCCTCCACCCCCAGTCCCCTTAAGGCTCAAGCACAAATAAATTTAGATGAGTCTGACACAGATTTGGACAAATAAACTTTGCTGAAATAAATTAAAGGACTGAGACCACTTAGAAAAACTGTATTTAAAATTTAGAGGAGTTAGAAAAATTGTGCAAAAAGTCACGTTTGCTCCACAAAAGGTAACTGGGAAAGGGCTGGGATGTGATACCTTCATAAACACTTCTGGCCACAGATTCCACCTACATCCTTCATTCTCTACTGATTTTCCTGGTGATAAATTAGTAGTAGTGAATTACCACCTTCTTAGCAAAGTAAAGCTTGCCCTATCTGCCTCTTGCAGTAATCACAAGGATAGTTAGGGTTTTTTTACCTTGCTTTGCTGACAGCTGTGGGCTTCCCCAGGGTAGAGCGGTACCACTGGAGACATGTTAACGGCATAATTTCTGCTGCAGCTATTAGAAACGGTGTGTTTTCAGGTTTGTGCCTTGCTGGGGAATTCGTTGCTTTCCTTTGAAATGTCAGTAGCAGAAGAATGTACCATTCCTGAGAGCTGCCATCCACCTTGCAGCTCCAAGTGCAACTGGACAAACACAGACGGCAGAACTGTCAGGATGTTTATTTAGAACTGAGTTCATGATTAAGCCGTAATTAAGCACTGGGATATGTTATGACCTTTCTGAGGTAGGGAGGTGAAGGACATGCATGGCTGGGTTTCTGAAGTACCCATCTTCTGTGCTACTGGCTATCAGAAAAGGGAGGAGGTGAAAGAAGAATGTAGGGGCATTAATTACAAAATGGCTAAAAATAGAGGAAAGGGAGCTGGCTTTGAAAGCTGGTAGCAAATATCCTGTAGCTGTGGCATAAGCAGAAGTTGTGTAAATAACAGATTAGTAAAAAGCACAGAGGAAAAAATAGATTGTGATACTACATGACAAAGCAAGACCTATCTGCAGCTTTAAAGAAATCTAAATTAAACCAAGCTGTTATTTGCATGCCAGCAGGGAGTGGAAGTGGACACGGCTCGGAGAAGAGAGCTGTGGAGTGCAGGACAAGCAGAAGGTGGTTTTAGAGGAGCAACAATGGACAGACAGTTTATGGTAAACCAATAAAACATCCTTATGTCTGAATCTGAAATTAGACTCTGAAAAATATGGTCTCAAGGCACCTGCTAAAGCGCTTAGCGTTACTGGAATCTTAATAAATGACTCATGCTGTCATAATCTGATCCTGACATCAACTCTCCGTGCTGTATTTCTTCAGTGGGGGAAGGGGAAGTCTGCAAAGCCTTAGCAAAGGCTGAGAGACGTAAATAGGCAGGAAGAAGCCCACACAAGATCTATTGGTAATTTCTGTATTGTCAGCTACTTTTCAAACTCAGAACAGACGAGACTTGAGTAGAAGAATTACGCAGCATCAGAAGAAACGGGAATTGCTCTTTACCTTTAAAATCTTTACCCGATACTGCAGGCAATAGATTGTAGCAGTCTCTGTTCACGACTTCATGGCCAGCAGACGCGTGGAGCTGTGCCGCCCACTGGCTGTGATCCTGTGCTCACCTGTAAGTACACACCCAGCGCTCCGCACAAAGGGTGCCATAACCTTTGCATGGGTTCCCCAGCTTTGCCCATCGCTTCCTCTTCGTGCCTTTGCCGCAGCACTTCTGCCCCTGTTAGCAACACGCTGCGAAGGTCAGAAGCATCTGAAGTCAGCTACCGTCTGCAAACGCAGAGGAGGTGTGTTCTTCTTCTAAATCCAAAAGAAGACTTCAGTGGGAAGAATAAGCAGTCCAGATGAGAGTGTTACCAGCACAAAATAGCGGTGATCTTTGGTAGCATTGAGGGAGCGATGAACTCCTTATTCCTGGTGTTGGCTCTGACACAAACTTTTCCTTTGAGAGAATCATTTCACTTCATTGCTTTGGGGGTGGTAAAAACTTACCCTCTCCATAGAGGTCTGTTGCAAATTAGACGTTTGTTAATTCTTTTAATCTTCTATAAATGTAAGTGCTGAGTAGAAGTATTAATTAATAGTTTCCTCTATGGCAGTGTGATACCGTGCATGGCAAACCTCAGTTCGATACAGTTACTTCTGTTTCTAGAACTTGAATGACAATGCTGTTAAAACTGCACCAGAAATTGGAAAATTTAGTGATGCTGAGCAAATTGAGGGGAAGGGATGGCAAGGGATCAACTTTGGAATTACAAATGTGCTGCATGGGTCTCTTTTTTTATTTTTTTTTAATTCAGTCTTGTTCATTCGGCCAGTATTCAGGGAAAGTTGAGATTTTATCCAACTTTTCAGTGAAGCCCTGTGGATATTGCAGAGCTCTGCACACAACAGCCAGACTCTGCTACAAGAATAAATGCTTATTTTCCTGGTGTAGACCAGATGCGGGGCCAGTAAGGATCTACTTATCATGTTTTGTGCCTAAGACAAAATCACAGCCTGCGGCCATAGTTCTCAGTGCATTTTAGAGCATACTGGCAACTTACTTGTCACGGTTTTAAAAACCAGCTTCTGCTCATGGTTTTTAGTAAGAACCCTTTGGAAATGCATAAGTTTTTGTTCCTGATTGTTTTTCTCTTTTCCTTGCCCCTTTTTGCACATGCTGATGTTACTGGATATCTGAGCTTTTGGGGGTTTTGCTCTCTTGGAAGATTAATGACAGGGCTATAAAAGTGATGGGCTTTGCAAACAGGAGGGTATGTGGATGATAAGGGGAGGCAATGGATCTCCGATAGAGTAAATCTGAAGATTTCCAACCTTGACAAAAATACCTGTAGTAACATATTGCTTATATCACTTTGCTTAATTTGCACTACTGCATTCCACTGATTTCAGCTTTAATTTTAAAGGAGAATGGGTGCAAGGAAGAGTTTCATTATCCATCTAGAGGAAAGATAGCTGCAAAATGCTCAAAGAGGAAAACAAAATAACAAGGACATCTTTCAAAGTGTCAGGTGGGGTGTTGTTTTTTTTTGTTTCCCAATTCAGGTTCTTACAAATTAAGTCAGGTGGAAGAAGACCCACAAAGTAAACCGGACAAAAAAACAACAACAAAGAACCCCAACCATTAAAAAAAAAAAACCAAATCAGGCCTGGAAATCAAATTCCTGTTACACAATGTAATGTTCCTATTTACTCCTCACTCTTTTCAGACAGTTACAGAGGTTGGTTTTTTTTGGGTTTTTTTTTGGTTTTTTTTGTTTTTTTTGTTTTTTTTTTAAAAGCTACAGTGTTTCAGTGTTTCTGTCATTCTTTTTTCCTCCCTTCTCTGTTTTTGCTATTAAGAATCACTGTTGCCCTTTGTTCTTTGAGCAGCAGTAGTCTGGACAGTTTGGAGCAGCAGTTGGGTGTGTTAAACTTTCCTACTAAATGGCTGTAACAACATAAGGATGGATCCATCCTAAAGGTGTTCAGCCTGAGGGGTTTTTTGTTTGTTTCTTATGGACACTGCAATGCTGTCCGGACTGTGCCTTTCACTGTTACACAAGCAATGAGATTGATTACCTGGCTGCATTCCTGGAGTCTTGATCTCTCTTTCTCCATTCTGTATTTTTTAATCTGTGGTTATAACTGCCCAGGGTGTGGAGTAACCTCTCCACTGGATACCTCCTGATCACGTCTGAATGCACAATATTGTAACCCTGGAGTTACCCTCGTAGCTACCTGTGTTGTGGCATAGTCCTCATTCCGGTGGGGAAGGGCTGGTGTCTGCCGTTCTTCTCACTGGGCTGATCCTTGGCATCACTAAGCTGCTGTCTTTCTCCTCTCTGCTTCTTCTTTGTCTTGTCCTGTCGGGACTTTGTTTTTTGGAATCATTGTTGAATTCAGTTCTTTGCTATAAGCCGCTGCTAACAGGTATCAGCTCAGCCATCTCGCTGTGTTCGGGCTTTGGTTGTTATCCTGCAGGCTCTCGTAGCCTCCATGCTCTCACACTCACAGGCGGCGATAACTACAGCTCATCATCTTTCCATCAGTAAAACAGGCTTGTCGACCATACTGTTGTCTTGTTCTTATCCTGCAAGTTCAGAATAGGTGCTAGTTCTGTTTAATCCCACCATGAGACACTCTGAAGGCATAGTGTCCCACCACAATAAATGGTGCTGCTTTTGGAGAGAGCCATCCAGTACTGAATTTTTGTCCAAAGAAGCTTTGGTATTTGTAGAAGAAATCCTGTTTAGTAGTACGGAATAGTAAATGTACCAACTCAGTTGTACAGGGAGATTGCTCAACACAGGCTGGTTAAAAGAAAGGTGAGAGGGAGGAACAATTCATTAGCTCGGTGGAGATTTTGGTGCTTAGATTCTTCTGATTTTAGTGAAGTGTGATGTGCTGAGCTCTCAGGTGGTTTTGCAAATACTTCAGCCTTCAAGGTCGGACTGTGCTTCAGAAGAGGACCAAGAAAGGGTAGAAGCTGTGTGCTGTGGAGTTTTTTATCACCTGAAAAATTGGATAGTCTTCTGCCAAGTTAGAGACCTGAGCCAGCTTGTGGTGTGATGCTGAGGGGGCAGGAGGCAAGCAAGGAAGGGAGGAGATGAGATAGGGCAGGACTGTGGGAATGGGAATGTTTTGGACAGGAGGAAAACCATCTCACCGAGGCTGGTAGCTTGGCGCAGCTGCCCTTGGGACTGCAGCCTAGATCATTCATTTGTAAGCGAGATCACTGGGTACTCAAGCCAGTTCTTGTGCCTGGTGAAGGGTTTGCATCTACAAATGGGCATTCAATTAGCTAATAAAGATGTGGCAATTGGCTGTGGTAATTGGAGTTCTGTATCTACGCAGAAAGCTGCCTTTAGTAGAGCACACTGTTTGCTCATCTTATCTTGGGTTCCGTCTCAGCTGTGCCAGCTATTTGTTGATTTGGAGAAGATATTCCTTGAGGGTTGAGGCAGGACAGAAGAAAGAAATAAAGCTACCCTGATACTTACCCACATTCTTCCCAAGAACAAGCAGATGATGTTTTGTCCTAAGGCTGTAACAGAGAGCCTGAGGAGAGATTTCACAATCACAAAAATGTAATTAGCCCCCAGGGCTTTGGGGAAATCTAATTTCTTTTGCCTTATCTTCTTATTGAGGGGGGAGGTTATTGTATTTGAAAATAAAACATGGCTTTGTCAGTTTGAAAAGTCTTTTTAGATGAGATTGTAGAGAAGTCCATCTCTTCTGCCTTACAGACAGCACTCGTGCCATGAGCAGTGGTAGATAAAAACAACACAGTTTCTGCAGTGTGCAGTCTCTGCTAACAGAAAAACAGCTGTGATCCTAGTGGTTGAGAGCTATGTTTTGCTTTTGGGCTGTTTTTGTTTTAGACAACCACCGAAGCTGTTCAGGATTTGGGTACTGCTCAGACAACAGTGGCTTGGTGTCTTTCTCTGCTGTCTCCATCCTTGGAAGTAATCCCCAAGTCATCCCCATAACTTTGTGTTAGTCCCCCCGTCTCAGCTGCTAACCTCAACCCAAATCCGTCTGTGCTGCTGTCATGTCCATCTGAAACGCGCTGCTGGTGGTGACTGGGAACAGCGAACACTTCACACAGTTGTGTCTCCTTGGAATAATCTCTCTGAGTTTTCTTTTTTCTCCTTTGCCCTCACTTAGGTGCAAGTGGACAAAGCTGTTTGAAAGGGGAACAGAAGAGCAGTCCTGTTATGTTCCTTGTTTCAGCCTACTCCCTTCTTGTTAAATTTAGTGAATATTTACACTTTTTTGGTATATATTTTTTAAAATTTTTTCCAAACTAGCACCTTTTGGGGTCACATAAGTCTTGGCCTCATTGAAATCAATACAAAGATTCCCGCCTTCCACAGAAGGTCAATTCTAGACACTGGCACCCTCCTTGTGAGGCTGGGAAGACCAAATTTTGCTTTCCTGTCCTCCGAAGGAGCTTGGCATGTGAACACCCTTGGAGAAGGTGCCAGATACTCAGCTGGTTGGTCACCCTGTTGCAGAGCAGGCTGAAGATGGATGCGTGACCTGTAAATACCAGGCACAGTATGCAGAAATCCATACTATAAATAGGAACTGTGGGCATTGTTGTGCATTTTTCAGGGCTGTAATACACTCACAGGTTTTAGATCTTTTGCGACCTGTAGCAGCGCGTCCCTCAATGATGGCATAGACTCCTTATATACTCTATACCTCACAGTTATGTGACGTGTTTCCCTGCTCCTCTAAATCAAGTGGTTGTCCCTAACAGCTTGAGTTGGTCGCGTTTTGCCTGGAGCAGTGTTTACAAGAGGTGTGCGTGTTACCAAGCTCTGCCAGAGAAGCTTTTGGGAAAACTCTCCTAGGGCAGCCAAGACTAGCGCAACCACCGGTTGAATAATCATTTGTGTGTTTTGCTTTGGTTTGGTTTTGTTTTTCTAGATTGGCTGCCAACACAAAGAACCAAGGGAAATAATTCTGAGTAAAATTTCAATTTTCTTTTTTTTTTTTTTCTTTCCTTGACAAATTAAAAAATAGAAATATTTCATTTCACCAAACCCCTGAAGTGTTTGGTTTCAGTCATTAAGAAAAGCAAGGGAAATGAAGGGTTCGACTTCAAAGAAAGTGCCTGGGGGCAGTTCCCATTTAGTGGCTCAGGGAGTGGAGCCCTTGTTTAGGATGGAGGAGACCCTGCTCCAGCCCTTTCCTGTGCTGCAGAGGATTTGAACATGCTTGTCTTTCTTCCCAGGAAGATTTGCTAGGATCAGGCTATTCTGGGACCAGGATAGGATTAGGTGAAAAGTGAGTTGGAGGAGAGACAGGCTAGATGTAAAAACAAAAAGTAAGCAATGGTGAAGAAACCTATTTTTTGCTTTCAAGCTGCAATTTGGAAACTGAAACTGGAAGCCTTGCTTGTTTGTAATGTTCGTGAACACTGTTTAAAGAAAAGGTGTCTATATCAATTTTGGATTATTTTGTCACGATGGAAATTCATGTCTCTCCGTATTTTAAAAGTCCAGTTTTATTAATGTGTTTTAAGATGTAATACCTTTACAGGCACAGCATAAATTGTTGAGAGCTGTGCAGATCACCTGGTTGGTAGGACACATAGGAATGCTTAAGAAGTCCCACTAAATCAATGTATTCTTATTTGCTGTAGGTCTTGTCTGCCTCCAAATTAACCTCTTTTTCAGGAAACTAATAAATACAGAGCGGGGCTGTTATATAAAACAAATATTTTACAGTTTTCAGAGATGCTTTTCTTGACATGAAGTCTGGGATCAGGATGCTTCCTTGCAGCAATGTCTCAGCAGGTTTCGGTGATTTGCACCTTTTGGAATTGTGTCAGGATACTGAGCTGCCCCTGCTGAAGTCTGCAGTCTTCCCATGAGGTTCCCCTGTGCGGCGTTTGATGGGCTGTGGTCAGTCCTGCACATGTATTAATGCTCTAAATTGTTGTCGTCTTTTATGTCCTGACTGCAGATCGTTAGATGGCCGCCTGCAAGTATCTCACCGGAAAGGTCTTCCACATGTGATCTACTGCCGGCTGTGGCGGTGGCCGGACCTGCATAGCCACCATGAGCTGCGTGCCATGGAGATGTGCGAGTACGCCTTTAACATGAAAAAGGATGAAGTCTGCGTGAATCCTTATCATTACCAAAGAGTGGAAACCCCAGGTACCACTGGCCCTGTGTGCGGATACCTCAGCTTCTCCGTACCAGCAGAAGGGGTTCATAAATGCATTTCAAAATTGAATAAAGCAGCAGGCATAGGTTTTTAAAACCAAAGCTTATCTATTATTGATGATAATCTCTTACTGTATGCAGCAGAATAATTTATGAATCTGCACTCAAGGGGGAAATATCATTTTAAATCGATAAAATCCAAGTCGAGCAGGTTGCATTGTTGCCAGGTTCCTAATGTGACATTGTGTGCACGTAAACAACTCGGGACTGTGGCAGTGTTCTGTGCATCCCTAATTGTTGGGATTAAATTAAGGATAAACTTACTGTTAAGTTGAAGTGGATCTAAGAATAGCTCCCAACACAACTGAACTTCCTGTTCTGAAGTCTCCTTGTGCCTCTGAAAGAGACTTTCATCTGGAGCTGCAGATAGTTCTGCTGCGTGTCAGTACAAATCTGCAGAACCCGTCTGGATGTTTATGCTAATCCTGCCTTGCTGTTTCGTTTTATGTGAAATGTATTCCTTTAGAATCATGGGATATAGCTTCTCCTAAATGGCTTTTCAAGAAGACCTGTTTCTTTGCCTTAGAAGGGGCAGACAGACGAGGCGTGTTCAGATAAGCACGTATCCTGTCCCCAGCTGAGATGTGTTAAGAATAGTGTCTTTACCTGCTGCTGTTATTTCAGAAGCAGGTATCAAATTGTGTCCCTGAATTAGCAGCTTTGGTGTTGCATGTATTTAAGGGTGTTACTCTGAACAGGTTTCTCTTCATTTTCTAGGGTTTCAGTCATTTTATTTTAAAGCTCTTAACGTGTCTGTTCTATTTTTTTTTCTTTCCATTTGTGCAGTGTTACCTCCAGTGCTGGTGCCTCGGCACACAGAGATCCCAGCTGAGTTCCCGCCGTTAGATGATTACAGTCATTCTATTCCAGAGAACACTAACTTCCCAGCAGGTATCGAGCCACAGAGCAACTACATTCCAGGTACCGTATATCTTCCGTACAGGGAGCGGAGGGACAAGGGTCATATTGCACAGTGAATCGTGTCTGTGTATGCCCAGCTGGATGACTGGAAAGTCTTTCTTTCCATTGTTACTTTGAAGCTAAGGAGTTGGGACCCTATACAAAAATAGATGAAAGCTGTAAAGGTAGACACATAATAGTGCTGTTTATAGTTTTGTTTTGTTTTCTTTAAACTCACTTCTTCCCTTCAATAGTACATTCTCAGTTTATTGTGAAACCTAAAGATGAATGTTCCCTGAGCAAGTTTAGATTTGAATGAAATTCAGCCATTTTAATTTGAGTAAGATGCTCTAAATTTCTGATGGAATTGAGCTCTTCTATTTATGTATCTCTTTTACAAGCAATTTACACCTTATTTGCATGGACAAGCTATGCAGCTGCACAACAGGAGAGGAAAAATATGTGGACAGAAAACTGTCTGCATGCCTTAAAGTTTTATGGGACTGAAAATCCAGATTTTTTTTGTTTCCCCCCTCCTCTGTTATTCACAAGTATGCTGTGACTATCATCCTGGTTGTGCCAGCTCCTCCTTTCAGCAGCTTGAGGAAGAAAATTTTAAAAAAAGAAATTTAGCTCCTTGTGAATAACAAAGTAAATGTTTGTAGTGTCTAAAATCCAGACTTTACATCCAGTTGCAATGACAGTATGATCATTTTATGTTTCTAGAGACACCTCCTCCAGGTTATTTGAGTGAGGATGGAGAAACTAGTGACCACCAGATGAACCCCAGCATGGATGCAGGTAAGTCATCTTTTGCCATTTGCGGCAGTTTTCTGGGTCATGTCAGAGACTCTCTTGAAGTTTTGATTTGGGGCATTGAAGATCAGATGGCAGTTTGAGGTATTTTATCCCTGTAGGAGTGCAAATGTAGCCTGACATCTCGTGTAAAGAACAGGGCTGTATGTTTTATAGCTGCTGGTGAAAGGTACAGCATATTCCTGTTCTCTCCAACATCCATTGTTAGATACTACCAAGCAGGAGCCTGAAACAGTAGAGACACATCTAAGGATGATAGTTTGTGTTTTGTTTGCATCCATGCATCGGTATGCACATGAAAATTTTGCACATAGCTGGCACTTTTCTGCAGAGGCATTTTTCTGGTCGCTTGGTTCTTATATAAAGAATGTCCAGTTTAACTGTAGTTGAAATGACCACTAGCAGATGTGGTTTTAAATGGGTTTATCATTTAGTGCATATATCCCAAAGAAAGTTGAAAGCCTGGGTTCTCTCTCATTACCAATAGAACAAGTAATGAGGTTTAGGATGAGCAGCCTTAGTGTTCATGCTGACCTGTATCAACCCTTTCGAATTAAACATGCAGCTCTCTTCTTTCTGGGAGTAACTGTTTAAGGCATCTTGTAGATGTGAGTGCTCTCACTACTTGTAAGAACCACTGAATCAGACTCCGAATTCATAAAAGTTTTGCTTGAAAAACAAAAAACACATCCTTGGTTAGAAAGGGTGATGCTTTACAAGAGAGATATGCAAATACATGGCACTTAGATAAAGTGACAGACATGCAGAACCTAATTAATGCAAATACTGCATACACATATCTTGGTTTCTGTCCATGTCTTCAGCCATAGAGCATACGTGGGATTCTAGAAGAGGGATGGCTGATTTCCAGTCTTTCACCACAGTTACACAGATGGAGGAAGGCGGTGTGGGTTTGTTTGTCTACATCAGACATAAACCCATTGACACAATCCATTTTAGTGCATACAATTATTGGTAATGTGGTTGACGTGTGGAATGTATGGATGGCTTTTTGGAAAGCGGAGTGGAATAGGATTGGCCTGGAAGTTGCTATAAATACCTAATTGATGTTCAAATGCTGTATCCCTTCCTTCAGATGTCATGGACTTCCCTCTTTATAGAAAAACAAATTTGAAAGAAACCAGCAAAGTCCGTGTGAGAGGAAAAGAAAAGATGAGCTGTACCACCTGTCTGCATCCATGTGGCATCCAGAGACTGTGGAAATTGCTCTGGATATCCGAGTGCAAATATTTGAAATATACGCATAGAATTTGTGGACCAAATGGAAATGATTGGGGATAAAATTCTGCCAGTTGTTTCATCAGATCTGTGTAGCTTGATCCAATCCCCCATGGTCCCAAACCCACTCAGATTTGTTGATATGAAGTGGTATGTTTTCAGCTGCGGTGTTTTGTGCCTAGCAATGTAAAATCAAGCTCTTAAATGCCCAGCTAGCTGGGTTTGACTGTCGCTGTCATGACGGTGCCTGGGTTTTTGATAACACAAACAGACAACTGTGAGCTCAGTTTTGAAAAATCAGTGGGTTAAGCTTAAGTGAATGCATTATGGAGATGCTTAGCAGTATTGCAGATGTAGCAAGTCGATATAAGTTAGAGCATTTGGAAGCTTGTGTAAAGAGTAATCAACATCAGAGAAGCTGCTGGTGTCACCAAATGAGGCTGAAGTGAGAAGTGGGTAATCCCCCCAACAAGCCTGGGCAGCACTGAAGGTTTTGTGTAAGTGCTTTTCCTTGCAGATGCCATACTAATAATTATAATGTCTTGATTTTCAGGTTCTCCGAACTTATCACCAAACCCTATGTCTCCAGCACATAATAACCTGGGTAAGCATGTGATCTTGAGAACTGCACATAATTACAGTCAAAATAGTGACGTTTTAATGTTGATGTGATTTCTTGAGGTTGCGCACTTCTGATTAAGTTGTTAGCACTGTTGATGTTCCTTTCCTCTAATTCTCTTTACTGTGATAACAGTGGTTCATAGTAACTCTAAATGAAATAAAGAAATCTGGAATTACATCAGAGAGTTAAATAAAAAACCAAGAAATGTTGGAAGACAAATACCAGAAAGAGAGAGTGAAGGACTGCAGCAAAAATACGCTTGTGTGATTACACGAGTTTGCAGGAGTATCACTGTGTATTTGGCTGGTGGTTTTTTTTAAAATTATTTTTAAATGACACAGATTGGGGTTAAATTTTGTCTCCTGGGAAGTTACTTTGTAAACTTGTAGTGGTTACTGGTCTCTTTTACAATATACCGGAGCACTTTGCAATTTTTAATATTTATTAACATGGTCTTACATGCAAATGCTGCTACATGCTGTGGATGGGGCTGGGGTTCAGAGCAGCAGATTTGCCTGCCCTGCTTCGTCAGCTCAGGCAATCATCTGCTTGATTGAGGGGCAGCAAATGCATTACATCCTGACGTAAACCCAGCTCAGGAGCAAGCCTGTGTCCTCAGCTGAGCTGGGATGGTGGCAGAGCACAGGGTAAGTCTAGCTGGGGGACATCCCGAGACTGCATGTGGATAAAGCAGCCCAGAGCCCTCGTGTCGCAGTGCCCTAAACCACTGGAACAGCTGATGCCCCAGGTGTGTGAGTCAGTATAGTATGAAATTGAGCGTGGTCTGAGCAGAGCACAGTGGAGGAGGCTAGTTGGTTGGTGTGCGGTTGGAGAGTCCAAATAAATGGCGAGAGGGCAGGGGCGCTTCTTCGGCGGCGGGGGGCTTGACATCTGCAGGGACAGAGGGGACACGTCAGCGGGGACA
>NW_010125296.1:0-7555 GCF_000699245.1 Pterocles gutturalis
TCAAGCCTTCATGTCAAATTACAAACAAAACTGAAAAGATTTATGGCTTTGCGGGTCACTTCTAATGACCCTGAGCAGCTTGGTTTTACGATTCTGTGATAACAGAGAAGTAAAAACCTTGAATAAAAAAGGTGATTCCCTCATTTAAACACTGTCCCCACTCCCTAGACACATTATTTCACACTCACACCAAAGCAGCTGACGTGCCAGGAGATGCTCTCGCTGAAACAGGACCGTGTTTACTGCCCAAGCTGGCCACGGTCTCCCGGTGAACAACAGTTCCACAAACCACAAGTGATGAATCCCAAGTCCAAATTAAATTTCAAGAGCAGTTGGCCCATCGCTCAACAGATCAAAATCTATTTTAGCAGTAACTGGTGCTCAGCGCCGGTACCTTTTAACCTCTCCAAGCACCGGATTCAAGGGCAGCGCAGTTGGTTATTTCCTGCTATTGGAAACGATTTCTGCTCATGCCGAAGGTAAATCACTCGCTTTCTAGGGCGCCTCACCCTGACCTCACACAATGAAGGTGATGAAATCCAAGTGGAAAGGACAAAAGAGGAACAGCAACAGCACAGCCACTCTCCATGCTCCCGGGCACTTTGGCCAAATGTCGATTGGGATCTCAATGAATTATCTTTTTTTTTTTTTTCCCCAACCCATTAAGGGAAGCAGTCCTTCAGAGGTGATAATGAATACACTTCCAGGGATGCTGTAAAGTCCTGAAAGTGTTTTTGGTTTTCTGTTCTGTTCTGCTTTAAGAATTATGGACTACAGATGCAAGAAAACACTGCCTAGATCTTCTTTTAGATCTAACAGTTTGCAATGCAAAGGACAGGCTCCTTCACCTGAGCTGCTGACAGATGAAATGCAGTGTGACATGACTGTAAGTAGCCACAGGTTAAAGGAGAAAAAACTTCTTAAATCTGGTAGATTCAAAGTTGGAGGGGTTTTTTTTTGGTTTTATTCCTTTTTGAACACATTATAGTCATGAAGCAGTAACATTTCTGCTGGTGAAAATTCCCTGCATTGACATTTTCTGAGAAAAATCAGACTGATAAAACCTTCATCTCTGGAAACATCAAGTAAACCAAATTTTAACTCATTCCGGGTTCTTTTAAGCAACTGCACAGTAGAGCATGGGAACTGAGTCTGGTTACTTACGATGTTGTTGGCTGACAATTAGGCAGTGGCTTTGGAGGTGCGTCATACCGTTCTGTAAATCAGAAATGAATCAGATGGGTTTAGCTGCCTCACTTGTAGCATATTTTACCCTGTGCTCTCTGAGCAGCAGATCAGAAAGTCACTTTCTTCCAGGCTGTATCATTTGCCATCGAGATTATTCATCACCCTAAACGGGGTTTCCCAATGAAATACTGTGAACTGCTGCCTTGATTTCTAGGTAACAAATGTATACATGCTCTTAAGCATTCCCTGAATTCATCCCTGTTCAACAGAGCACAGGAAATCCTGCTCCTCAATCAATGGAAACATTTGACATTCTCCTCAAGGTACAACACACAATGCAAAAACATCTGTCAACTCATCCATAAGAGTGTTTTCTCTTTGGATTTCTACTTACTCTCATTCTGTGCTACAGGTCCAACACGCTGCGATTCCTAGAAAGAAAGGACAAAGAGCAAAATGAGAATAAAATCAAGCAGGTCTCTCTGAATAGCAGTGTATGGATGATTTGTTTTCCACGTGTTACCTACTAGAATAAATACTTGGACTGACTGGTATTGCCCAACAGTCTGAGCTGGCCCAATGCAGCTCAGCAGGGACAGAAATGATTTGTGCCACTGCCACCAAAATTGCGTCTCTGGAACATGAGTGGTATGGGCACTTTTGAAAAAATATTAATAAATTTTAACGGAGCTGCCAAACACTTGTTTAACACAGTCAGCAAATATTTTTGTTGACAATAAACATATTATTTTTTGTGCTGGAACAGAGGTGAGATGCTTAAAATGTTTCTGAAAAGCCGCCACATTTGCTGCCCACAAATGTAACAAATCTGTAGGTCATGGAAACATTATTCATTCATCCTCCCCTCTGGCTCAAACATCTTACACTTCTAAAAATACAAAGCTTGCTTAAAAAAATATAGAAGAGGAAAAATAATTAGGCTACCATATAGCTCCCTCAAAAACAATGACTCAGAAGCACAATCTGATCTAATTCTCAGTCAAACTAGGTGTTGCAAGCAGCCGTTACAGAACTCGAGATCCATTGTGCTCTGATTTATCTGAGTTCTTCTAAAAATAAGCTCTCCTAACAGCCTTTATCTAAGAAAGGGGGACAAACTCAGATGAAAAAACGTGCAAGAGCCGGAAAGCTCTCTTAAGCCGTGGCAAAAAGCGGCTGTTTTACCTTGGTTGGGAATGGAAATTTGGAGGGCTCTGCTGTGCCGGGCGTGTGAATGGCTGTCAGGGGAGGTGGCCACGAGTGGGTCATTTCCTGCAAAGAGATTGAGAAAAGTGCCTTACGGTGTTTTAGCTGATACACACAGGTGAAGTTTTACACTTCAAATGGATCCACCACGAGAAGTCCCTGCAGACCCAACCGTAAACCCCAGAGATGGCATCGCAGCGAGAAGCCCTCCTTTGAGCACAGCTGCTGGACCATGGCGAAGACTCGCTCCTCTTCTGCAGGGACACTGGCATTGCCCAAGGGACAGCAATGGCAGGGAAACTCGTGGAGTGATGCACTCCCTGTGTTTGCAGGAGCAGCCCCCAGCCCTACCGCTATCTCAGTTAATAAAGAGGAAAGTAAATGAAACGGATGGTGGAGTTGTTCCGGGGTTTTTCAAAGTGCAGAACTTTCCTGTTACGGAAGTTCTGATATCCCCTTCCAGCAACAACACTGCGAAAGGCTTTTCAGAACCCGAGGATGTCATCCAGAGAGCTCTGAGCGCCGGCTGCTCCTGATGCCACTCTCCCTGAAACACCGGCTTTTGCTCCAACTGACCAAGACGTCTGTGATACAGAGCTGTGGGACGTGGTTACAAACCAAACACAGACACCAGCCAACGTGCTGTCTTTAGGAATCCTCCTGCCCTGTTCTCCAGCACCATTGCTGCCAGGCACTGGCCTCCCAGGCTCAGCCGTGGTCCGGGTGAAGGCAGAACACAAACACCATGACCACGGGACAGGGCTTGGCAGGCGCCATCGGTCTCCAACCTGCCTCTTCTGGCACAACCGCTAGGCCCGGATGAGCACGCCAGAGCCTTGGCTTGCAACGCAACACACACCCAGGAAGAGCCCAGCACAGACAAGGATCTTTGTCTCGACCAGGCGCTAAAATACTTTAATGGGGGTTAAGTTAGATGAAGCCTCTGAGGAAGCTGGGGGTCAGAAATTTAGACCCACCTTGTTGGAACCACACAAGATAGACTTTTCTTAGCTCCTGAGCCTCAAATTTTAAATCCTGAAGAGCACAGTAGACGCGGCAAGAAGTGAATTTGTATGGCCTGCCACCATCCCTGCTTTTTCAGGAGTCCTTCTCCCAGGATTTCCTCCCCAGCTCAACATCTACTTTGGTACCCAACGTGTGCACCCACCATCCCTGTCCTGAGCGGCTGGCATCACAACTGTTCCCTGCCAGCTTCCTGAAGAAAGCAACGTGCAAAGTAATACAGCACTGGCACTGTGCTCAGCTCACGAAGTCAGGAATTACGTTCATGCTGAGCACATCTCACGACGAGCATGCACCACACACACCTTGCTCAGGGCCTTAAAAGGAATTAATGAGGAACGTGTCGGTGCACAGTACATTTGGCACCAAATGGATTGAAGTGTTAAAATCTCTACTGTGTCATAATTTACAAGAGCTCTTTTTTTGTCGAGGCACAAATAGGAAAGCTCAGAAGTGTCTCTAGTTTCCTTATCTATTAGGAATAACCTAAACCGCAAAGATTTACAGGGAATAAAACCACACTGCTACCTTCGGCTCTATGAGCAGGGATCAGAGCAATCAACAGGGATTTCTGTGCGAGAACTACGAGGACACTACAACTAACCTGAGTAACTATTTGATCGTATTGTTACCGCCCTCGCCTTGCTCCTTTCTCCCCTCCCACTCTTCAGTTCGTTGCTCACTTCACTCACTAGCTGGGCAATCCTTCAATAAATGATGATAAACTCCTCCAGATACTGCACTACATCTCTTCAGGTGTTTGTTCAGGCTTCCTGGTGGTTGCTACAAAAATAGTACTGAGCACTTACCCTCAAAATTTCTTCGATGGATTGCACTTCACCAGGGAAGGCTTGCTGCAACACAAAAGAGGGAAGAAACACGAGTTTGTTTTGTTTTTACCAACCACCATGAGACAAACATGCATTTATCAAACATTTGCTTACCAACGGATCTATACATTTCATGGAAGCCCGTTAATAATAAAATGTTTCTGCTTCTAATGTACCAGTAAAACCATCGAGCGGCTCCTGGCAGGACACCCCCTGCACACCCGGGACATTGGCAGCGCGGGTCCTGCTGGGGACAGCAGGGCTGGGACACACACAGCGGATGCCTCCAGCTCCCCAGGCACGT
This sequence comes from Pterocles gutturalis, assembly GCF_000699245.1. Classification (NCBI taxonomy): domain Eukaryota; kingdom Metazoa; phylum Chordata; class Aves; order Pterocliformes; family Pteroclidae; genus Pterocles; species Pterocles gutturalis. The sequence continues at coordinate 4,552 of NW_010125296.1, forward strand.
GGGGACGAGGGTAACCTCAGAGCCAGGGTGAGCGGCGATGCCCACGACAGAGCCCGCCTGCCCCGTGCCCAGGCTGTGTGCAGCGGGATGTGGCAGGCGGCCCCCCCTTTGCCAGCAGCACCACCCGGCACTGGGGATGCTCTGCAGGGGGACCTGTGCTGCTTCCACACACCGACCCATTGCCCGGCCACCGGGAAACACCCCTTCACTTCTACAGATCAGCTGCTCATCTACTAGCAAGGCGTGTTTTGAAAGTACCTGGCATTTACACATCCTTTCCTAACTGGTGTTATTACAAGAAATCAAAATGAAAACCAACTCAAGACCTGAGCACTTACACCCAGCAAGATACATCCCAGACCAGCTTCTTGCCTATGAATGAGAAACGGAATGGAAGTGTCCAGCAATCGGTGGGATCGCTCAAAGGGAAAGGCTAGGAAGACATTCCCCATGTTAAAGGAAGAGGGCAGGGAGCTACAGTGCCTGATCAGAAGAATCTTCCAACAGAGAAGGTGAACAGCCGAGCAAACAAACACTTTGAATAAAGTCCAAAAGTGTCCTGAGTGCTCTCCCAGAAAGGTCACTCATCTCTTTCCCAGATGCTGCACTGTTTATATGGGAGGGGGAAGAGGAGATGAGATGATCCTCTTTCCGTGCAGCCTCATTTGTCTGTGTCTACGTCAAGCTCTCCTCCAGGCAGCGCTCATTTGAGAAAAATTTGACTTTTCATCAGAAAAGCACGCGTGGATAGCTGCTTCTGCCCTTCCTCACCTCGAGACAAACAGGAGCTGAAGCGTGGCCAGATGAGTCCCAGGAGTGAAAGCGAGGGGCTGGGATCCAGCAGGGCTGGCGGGACACCCCAGGGAGAGGAAACAGCAGGGAACTAGCCCATGGCAAGAGATCAGGGCAATTCGTACCTCACGGTGCCATAAAGGGAACCCTCTTTTTCTCTTCCTAGCAAGCTCAACCCGGTAGCTCAACTACTCAATTTATTTCTTAATTTAATAAGTGGTGAAGAGCAGACACAGAATCTTGCATCTTGCTGTACAGAAAAGCAGTGTTCAATGGGCAGATTGCTTCGTAAAGCTCCTGAGATAGCCCATGAGAGCACCACAGTAAAAATCCTTTCCACAAAACAGAGTAAGGAATCAAGACCCTGCCTGGACTAAGTATTCAAAACCTCTCTCTGCAATGGATCAATTGCAACAAATCAACATCAGCTTGCTCCTCCCACTCCAGAAACTCACGTTTTATGAGCTGATAACCTGATGACAAAAGTGGAATTCCAATTAATTAAAATAAAAAAATAGAATTAATAACCAATTAATTAAAAGTGGAATCAGAGAATATCTGCAACAGCCAACATCCACTTTGGACCTCTCTTCTCCTTGCCAAACAACTCACACCCCTTCCTGAAGTTCTTTCAGAGAAGCCTGAAGGTGCTTTGAAATTGGTACAGGTTTACATACAACGAGTATTTAGAGTGCAATCACCAGGAGGATTTATTGGAACCCCCAAGGGCACCGCGCAGGGACTGCTGCTCTTCACAGGTCCACTTGCTTAGCAGAAACTGCTTTCTTTGTGGACCAAAATTTAAAGGAAAGCAAACACACATCACTGAACAAATACTGCAGACGTCTGTACTGGCAGCACGAGGACCTTTTTTTATTTTCTTTTTTTTTTTTTTTCTTTTTTTTTAAAGACAAGGTTTAAGGATGCACGCCCAAAATACAAGCAGGAGATACAGAACACAAGGATGCTCAGGATTGCTTTCAGCTAACAATTTACTACCAAAGCCACTAAGTCAGGGCATGCTCGGAAACCCACAGCCCTGCCGCAGACTCTCCCTGAAGAGCACAGGTTTTCAGGCATCTTTAATCTCTGTGCTGCTATCTTGCTACACCGTAAGACCGAAAAACCGAACAACACTTGGGCAAACAAAACTGCCACCCACAAATGGACCTGCAACACCCATATCAAAGAAATGGTGAAACATTTGCTCTAGAGATTAAAATCACAGACTGTTTGGGACATGCACAGGAAATTTGTTTTCAGTGCCAAAACCACAAAAAAATTGGTCAGAGCCATTTGATTGCACCGGGAAACCCTCCTGCCTCTCAGTTAGGACTGTGACTGTCATTTCTACCGCTGCTGCAGCTCGTCACTGTCCCCTTGCCCCAAAGCCACCCGCCCTGGGAGCACAGGCACGCACCCTTTCACCTCCCCTGAGCTGCGGTGTTCCAGTACTCCCCATCTTTTACAAACCTGCTGGGCTTTTCTGCATGCTGAGTAATTATTTGCCCCATTTGTTCCCTTCCAGCCACATCTTGGCTTTGTTTCAGCCTGTAAACCACCATTAAACCCCAATTACCACCCAGCGGCAACCGCTGTCCTTGCCAGTTTTAAGAGAAGAGCTTGGGGAAAAGGAGAAATACAATATTGCTCAAAGAAGAGTTAAAAAGCCCTAAAGCCAAAGAAATTCCTGGAAGGAGATCAGCTCCACTGAGGACTGTGGGTGCAGAAAATAAAATACTACACGTTGCTGTCTACTCCTGCTAGCAGTTTTGCAGCCCTTGCAGGGAACGCCGTAACGTACTCCCCACAGACAACTCGATTTAAGCCCTGTGCATATTTTCGGGCTGACGCTGACATCTGTACCATCTCCAGCTAGGATTTCCTCATGCCACATTCATACGCGCTGTCAGTTTGGCAATGACGCAACTACCTCTGGGTGCCACTCACAAACCGTTCTGATGGCCGAGGTCAAACCTTTTGCAATCATGGGACATCCTGAACCACTGGGTCACTGGGTCTTTGGGTTGATTTGGCTTTTTAATGCCAACATTCCCACCCAAAACAATTCTGTGCTTCAGTAACAGCCACCCCCTTCAGCCACCCCCTTTCGGAATTCATATTTCAAAAAATCTGGTTTTCCTCAAGTCAAAGCCCAACTCTCAGGGATCTTGCAGCCTCCGAAAAGGTCTGCAGAGCAGCACACCTCGCC
>NW_010125297.1:0-215 GCF_000699245.1 Pterocles gutturalis
CCCGTCCCTCAGAGCGGGGCGGCTCCCCCTGCCCCGGGCCCGCCCTCCGCCGCCGGAGCCGCGCTCAGGGTCGTGTCACCTGTGGCACCGAGGGGACTTTGTGAGGGTCCGGCGAAACTGTGTCCTTGGTGCAGGAGGAGCCTGCGAGGGCGGATTTGAGGGGGTGCTTCAGAGGCAGGAGCTGGGGGGGGCGGGGGCGCTCCCCCGCGGGAAAG
>NW_010125297.1:246-3536 GCF_000699245.1 Pterocles gutturalis
TTTGCGTAGAGTCCACTCAGGGAATGTCAGCTGGACCTGACGGGCTGCCCTGAGGTAAAGTGATCAATATTTCACCTGGTGGTAGGCAACCTGAGGTGTGAACATACACCTGTTTGCTGTAAAGATACTGGCAGCAATAAGGGAGGTTTCAGTCAGCTGTTTGTCCAGGAAGCCGCTGTAAGTGCTTTTCTGTTTAATTAGTGGCACAAAATACACATGCTGCTGTTTCGTAGAAAGTTTCAGCAAGACCTTCCCTTTGAAGCAGGTCTCACTCAGCAGTCAAGGCACCAGGGTGATTTCTGAAGCTGCAGTCCCTCTGGGAGCAGGGTGACAGCACTGACCCCCTGTCACGGGGAGAGCTGGTGTGGTGGTATTTTCCCATTATGCATGTTCTTCTCATGGCGTTTGCTTTATATTTTAATTCTGGTTTTGGGCAGCTGGAAGATTTCAGTCTCTGGAGTGCCTGTGAGCAGGACCTGCTGTGCCCTGTGGGCAGCCCATGAGGCACTTGCTCTGATCTCACTTGCAGGAGCTCAGTTTCAAATGACATCCCTGTTGTGTCCCCAGCCTGAATCTATTCACTCCCCAAATCCTAGATCATCAGCACTGGCTTCCTGCTAACCATAAATTCTTATGTTACACCTCCTAGTCAAACTTGGATATGGTGAAACAATGTAATGCTTTTTAGAGAAAATTTAGTAGACATTGCATTGTATAAAGGATTGGTAAATTACATTTCTTTTCAATTTAGTGTATTTTATATGTGTCTCTTCCTTCCCGGTGACAAAATTAGGGACCAGAGCATGCTTTGTGCAATCTCCAGTAAAATTCTGGATTAATAAGCCTTTAATAAGGCTTTCATTCAGTTCACAAAGATCAACATTAATTGGAGACCTTGTGAAAGCTTAAAATTTGGCTTCTCCTGGTAATTTAATCCAAGCATCTCCTATCCACATATGCTGTTTATTCATCCAAATGCAGCACACTAAGCTGTATCTATTCAAACCCACAGTGAACTGTTCAGTGCAGATCAAGAAACATTGTTTGGTGTGTTAATTATAAGTGGGGGCCCTTTTGGCACTCTAGGTACATGGAACGTATTTTCCTGTTGTGTTGAATATCTCTTTTTTTCTTTTTTTTTTTTTTTTTTTTTTTTCCCCCAAGTAGTTTCCGTCCCAAAGAAGAAGGAAGGCAGGGGTAAAACTGAGCCTTTTCAGACCAGGCTCGCCGTATCGGCTGGCAGCTGTGGGTACGCCTGGCCCCTGCCGGATGGAGCCGGAACTGGTGGGTCTGGTGTACCCTGCCCAAACCAATTCACACTTTAATCAAGGACTTTGGACCCAAGTTTAGGGAAAAGCAGCTCCTTGCTTCTAGGGAGCTCCAGGTGGCAGAGGCCTCCGGCATCGTGACAAGTGACAGCTGCGAAACTGTGTATGGGGTGTGTGCTCTGTCTGTTAAAAGATATGTGTTCTCTCCTACTCACATTTAGTTTAGTGATTTGTTCTTGAAGTGGATTCAGATTAAATTTGTGGGATTATGTATGCAGGGGCTGTCCGAGCTCAGACCAGTTGCCAGTTCATAACTTGAGTGTTTACAATACCAAAAATGCCAGACCCACTGGCAGATTCCTTAGTTACTTTAGACTCCATTTCTACCTTTTTTTTTTTTTTTTTTAGAGGGGGAAGTGGTGTGGGGACAAGTGTCTCTCTATTCTGCATGCATGTGTGTTTATGGGAGCACTAATTCTGACCTCTTTGTTGGGTCATGTCACATGGGAGAGGCAAATCTTCTGCCATTTTACCAGCAGAAGGCATTTCTTTACATCTTTAAAAAGTAAATCTTCAAAAATATTTAAAAAATAATTTTAAAACTTATCAAGAAAATGTCTACCAAAGATGTAAACTGTGAAAGGAAACAGTGTGGGTAATTTAGCTGCATATGGTGCTCTCTGTGGTGAGAAAGAGATTGGCTTGATAATAATGATCATGAAAGACATGGCTTTAAAGGGCAAATGTGCACGAATAGGGCCTGATCCTTTTCCTGCTCTTTTGTTCCAAGACAAAACAGACGTAAGTCATGATGCCACTGACCAGGGCATCTTTAAATTTGAGCTATTACACAGCATTGATAGAGATTGCTCTCAAATGCCCAGTTGAGGAAAAGCCATGAAGCCCTAATTTGCTGTTTGATGATTTCTAGAAGGTGAAAAGGAGTCTATGAATAACTGCAGTTTTTCTCAAAGACTGATTAAGACAGGTTCTGCTTTGCAATTGATCAGAAATGCGGTCGCATGTTTAATTAGATAGTCCTTTGTCATTAGACTCTTTATATTAGGTGCTTTCTGGTCCTTTCCGTATGTAGCTTTAGTCTGTGACAATTGTCCTGTATGTGCACAGATCTGTGAAAAGGTGAATTTGCCATTTTGAACTTCATCAGAGCATGGAGCCAAAACAAGTTCCATGTAATAGTGATATGTAAAAAATGGTTCTGGCACTTTGCATGGAAATTTCCAATCTCACCGTGGCTTTACCCTCTCTTATCAGATCTCCAAGGTTAAAAAAAAAAAAAAAAAATAAAGGTTGAAAGAAACATGAGAACTTCTCTTCCAGTTGCCAAGTGAGTGAGACAGCTCAGTGGGAAACTCAGCATTAAGGATGGGATCAGAATAGGAACTGGCTCTCTGGAGTGAACTTTGCTATAAGACTTCTTTGAGCAGCACCTTCTGCAGCCCATCTTGAAGGTCACGGAGAAGGAAACCACGTTCTCTGCCTCTTTTTGGCGCAACCTGTTTTCTGAGTTTCTTTCCCGCAGGGTGCAAGGCTGAGAATTCTGGAAAGAAATGCCCCAAAAAAGTGAATGTTTCTCCTCTAGTCCTAGGGAGTATTTGCAAAAGGTTTAATTTCATTTCTCTACTTACTGAAACGGACAACCAGTTGAACAGACCATACTTGAAGACAGCTGAAATTTTACTTCACCCTCTTAAGCCTGCCTCTATCGGTATCCATTTGGGTGAAACTCTGGCTGGCCCATGACCTTTCCCACACGGAAATCCCTCTCAGGACTTTTTAAATTATCCCTGTGCTGCCGTTCACGTTTGCTTTTCTCATTTCCTTTCCTCATTTCTCAGTACAGGACTCACAAAGCAAATAAACTGTCGCTGCACCTGACAGTGTTTCTACAGGAGAGGCCCAGATTTTTCCTCACCCCCCGCAGCCCTGGCTCCCTCACACCTCAGGTGAAGGACACCGAGGGACCGCCGGGCGCTTTGCGCGGGCTTTCCCCCGCCGGCA
>NW_010125298.1:0-13863 GCF_000699245.1 Pterocles gutturalis
GCCCGCCTGACGGTGGCACTAGAAAACAATTAATGACGGCGCGACGGGCCGGCTGCTGACACTGCTCCCCAGCTGCCCAGCCCGGCAGCCCGGCGGGTACCTGCCCGGCCAGACCCTTACTGGCACGCCGGCTGCATCACCGTCCTGTGCCAGCAGCAAGAGACTTCCAGGGTGAGGTCTGCACCTGCTCTGAAACCCACTGAACGCTTCTGGAGTATCTCACTATTTCCCAGCGAGACAGATGTGAACGCTGCCTGTGAATCTGTTAATGCTTGCTAAAAGGCTTTCATCCAGCCTCCAGGTACCAGAAAGTGGCACTTCATATTAATTCCTTCTTTCATGTCCTAGCAGCAAACCTCATCTTGTTTGCCTTATACAAAACACTGGCCTTAAAAGGAAAGAAAAAAAAAAAAAACCAAAACCAAAAAACAACCCACAACCCAACAACTCAATCAGCTGTAAACATTATTATTCTCAGCATTCAGTTAGTACCATGGTTATTAACTCCTGAAAAATCAGCATACAGGTTTTCCCACCTAGGAGAAAGGTCATAACTCTTTCTTGTTTGTTGCTGGAGCTTCAGGTGAGCCAAATTCTGCTTATGTGGCCTTTAGAAACCAGGGACAGCTGTGTCTTTGTAGGACCTGGTTCAGACAGGTAATAAAACGTGAGCAGTACCTGAGGGGTGATGAGCAAGCTCTGGGTTACATATGTGCTTGCCGAAAACAGAATGTGAAGAGGAATACAAACACAGCCAAAGGTTTTCATGAGTGACTAATGGTGTTGGATGTCCTGGAGACTGAGGATGCTACAAGGTATGTGCAGAATGTGTAGTTATGAGGGCAGCTGATTACTGTGCCTCTGAGGATCCAGGACTCTTTTATGAGATGATCTTTAAGCACCAAAGCAGTGTAGCTATTTTTTCTTTCTGAAATCAGAGAAACAAACTGCTCTCAAAAATGAAAGGGACAGATTTATTTCCTCCAACGGGAATGTGTAACATGTTCATGTTGACTGTAGTTGGTGCTGCCATGGGACTCAGACCACATAACATCCTCCAGATTCCTGCCTAAGAGATCCACCAGTGGCAGGTTGCTAGTCAGCCCTGGGCTGGTTCTCTGCTGAAGGGAGGCAGTCTCTGAGAGCCAGCTCTTATTTCTGAACACTGTTCCCTTCTCCATCTAAGTATGAATATGGACCCCCAACTACTGCCATGCCAGGCACCACTGCGCTGGTTGCCTACCTGAGCCCAGGGAGCATCTGGAGGACTGTCACCTTAGCTGGTGCACAGCCTCCTCAGGTCTGTTTGTGTATTTGCACAAAAGCAGTTTCCCCTCGCCTGGCACTGGGGAAGGCATTGGTGCCTTCATCAGGGCCTGAGCCCTGTTGAATTCAGTTTCCTGCTGGGACAGAGCGGACTGGTGTGACTGGCCAACCTTTCCTCCAACTAGCAGCACAAATCTGTACTTGACCTGTCGTCAGCTTGTCCTCACAGTCCTCCAGATCAGCTCTGCAAGATACCCACAACCATCATACCAGATACCAGGACACTTCACTGTGAAATACTCCGCAGAGGAGGATACAGTCACTTTCCTTTGGAGGATGGGACATGAGTCACATATGGAGGGGAGGTCCAGTCCCAGCTCTTGGTGCTGGCTCTTCAGAAAGCTCCAGCCTTTCCCCAGTGCTTGCTGCTTCTCCTCCTGAAAACCCTGGGCTGAAGGGATATCCTAGCCTTTCCAGGAGCCTTGGCTATATGCACTGTCTTTCACACAAAGTGACAAAAAAATAGCAAGCTACACTCTTCAGAAGAGTCTCCTAGGGACCCTGTATTTCCCCATTTAGGGTTGAGAGGGGTGGGAGGTGCTGGGTGTGTGTGTTGACACGGGGGTGTTTGCCCTTTCAGCCTACTGGTAGTTATGCAGGTGCTGCCAGGATGAGTGAAGAAGGCAGAAGCATGCCTCAGGGTCCCCACTCAGGTGTCAAATCCAACCATCCCACAAGTGCCTGCTTCCCTGCCACGCATGCACTGGGCTCAGAGTCAGGTGCTGCAGCACTGCACACCAGGGTAGCGGGTGTGTGAGCATACAGCCTTAACAAGGCTGTATTTTTCCCTACTCACGTGTACGTGGAAGGATACAGCATTGCAAAAGCCTTGTTTAATTGCAGGGCACAAATCCCTTTCAAAAGTAGAGCTTAACTTTTTTTTTTTTTTTCCTCTGCCAAGAACATATCTATTTTGTATAGATTTAATTACATGATACAAGAAAGGAAAGAAGATTTACGCAGATACTATGGTGATGAGTGCCACAGAAATGCCTATAAATAAATAAAAACACAGAGCAAAACCAGACACGGGCAGCAGAGTATGGGAAAAAAAACAAAAACAAAAAACCACCAAACACAAACAAACAAACAAACAAATCTGCCTGGAGTTTTCTACACAGTCCCTCATTTTAAAGAAAGAAAAGCGCACCACTGCCTCTTTCTGGCATGGGACCCAATGTTCATTTGGACTCACTCCTGTCACCCTCAAGAATCACAAGGTGGGCACATCTTTATTTGCATTTTCCAGTCTCTCCTTCCTGCTGCTGCTGCAAATCCTCATCACCTGAGAACTTGTTTGTGCATACTAAATAATGAGGATCCAGAGCGCTGGGAACCTCGTGAACTTTTATGTCATTTGAATTTGGAGAAAAAAAAAAAATTGAGCTTTCACACACACCCTAAGCTGAAAATCCTGTCCATATTACATGTTTTCTTCATTGCAACAAAGGAAGTAAGATGAAGCCCTACAGGGGCTTGAATGGAGATGTGTGGCTTGGTTTTTCATTGCATCTCATAGATATGGAGAGCACCTGCCAAGCTGCTGAACGAGGCTCCCTTGCCCTTGATTTCCAATTCCTCTTGTCATTTTTTTTTCAGCCTTTCATCTCCATTCCTCTGTCCATCACTGTGTTTTGTCATTTCACTTAAGCCACGTGATACCAAGGGCTGGATCTTTATGAACAGCACCCAGCCATGAAGTGAGAGCTCCATCTCCCAAACAAAACTATTAGCTTGGCTCCACAGCACAACTGCAAATTCCCTTACACTAAACTGCTAAGGTTCAATGCTGTCATTGCAAAGCACAGGGTGGGGTGGGGGAGAAAGAGAGAAAAAAGAGAAAGAGAAGATGAGAGAGAGAAAGAAAGAAGGAAAGTAAAAGAAAGGAAGAAAGACAAGGAAGGAAGGAGAGAGAAAGATGGAAAGAAAGAAGGAAAGAAAGAGAGAGAGAATGAGAGAAAGGAAAAAGGAAAAAAAGGAAGGAAGGAAGGAGGCAAGGAAGGAAGGAAGGCAGGCAGGAACAACAACAACAGACCCAGCGTACTTCAAGTAATTATCATCTGCTCCAGCTCAAAAGAGCTCTGGTTTTGATTCATTTATATATGAAGGGGGAGGAAATGAGAACAGCTGTCACTCTATTTTTCCTTCTAGTATTGCCAAGCCTTTTCAGCTGTCTGCAAATTTTTCTCCTACCAGCCTCTCTCCTTTTTTCACATTCCTGTCTCAGGAGCTGTGCAGACTAACAGCCACAAGCATCTTCCTGAGTGCTCACTGTTAGTCCTGCCTGGGAAAAGAGAGATGCTGGCACCAGCACAGCATCACTGCATTTGTACTTGGAGGCTTGTCTTTCTGTTGTCACCTCACTCCCAGTAGCCAGCCAGTGCAAAGCAGCAGGCAGTGAAAGAATGAAAAATCTGCACAGTGACTTCCCTGGGCTGGTGGAAATTAATGTATCAAGTTTTATATGCGATGTGCATCTGCAGAGGAAGAGATTTCTTTTCTCTCTTGTGCTGCTGTGGTCCCCAGCGGGATGGACAGTCAATATTTATTTAAATTACTAACTTGGGCAGAGTTATTAAATGTAAACTCTAGCACCTTAGGTTTAGCACAAAACCAAATGCTGGGAGACGCCAGTCAGACAAAGCCTCTGACTTACCCAGTGGTTTGGGCAATACTTAAATTGTTCTTCTGCTCTGTATTCTCCCATACCTCCTCTCCCCCTGCCTCCCTCCCTTCCTCCCTCATTCACACACAGCTTCCAATTTTGGACCCTGAAGATTCAGATCTTAAACGTTTTCAAAGGGCTACCTATTCTTATAATGCTTTGGATTTGCCTATGCGATTCATTTGTGTAGCCCCAAATCAGCATAAACACTACCCTAGTCTCACCAAGGGGATTTACCTGTAACCACCCGAATTTGGTTTGCTAATGAAGTACTCAGATTCCCAGACAGCTAAGATACACCTTGATCACTTCTTAGAAAGCTAATTCTCTCACCTGGAATGAATTTCAGTACACTGTTTTTTGACACTTGCTCTTCAAACCCTGGGACACAACAGGGACAGACGTGCAGAAAAGGGGTTTTGAAAGTATAATCAAAGAGAAAAAACTGGAGTTAATCTTGGAAAGGTTAGATTTGGACCAGTAAACACTGCTGTGGTCAGTTTCCCTTTCCATGTAACAATAAATGTAACAATAGCAAATACACAAACCCAACAATTATGCCTGAGTAATAAATGTGTACAAATAAATAATGAGTAATTCCAACCCGTGTGGGTGTTTGGGTACATGAGGCAGAAAACGTTTTAACCAACAGTATTACTTCTTGCTAAGCTTCATGAATACAAAGAAAATTCTGAAAAGTAGGGGGTTTTTTTTGTTTTGAATAAAATGTGAAGAAACATCCATCCTTAAACAAACAAAAAAAATTGATGAGTGAAGTCTTCTCAGATGTTCCAGTGATTAAAAAAACAGTAGGCAAAAACATCTTTTAAATATTGACAGAAATATTGGATTATGCTAAATTCTCCCGGCATTCTTCCTGTGTACAGTAGACTGGATGAACTCATCCATATGTAAAAATGCACATATGTAAAAAGCTTGTATTTACTTTCTCTTCCCAAATTCATTAAAAAATACAACCAAAGTTGAATCTTTCCAGCCTTTGGCAGTAAACAACAAAATCAAGGCTGATTTAGGCAGGAGTTTAGGTCCTTCCCCTCTCTGCAGCAGGTAGGAAGGAGGAAACGGCAGATATCTGGAAGGCAGCAGCCTCAGAAACTATGAAAGGAAATACTTTCTTCTTCTCTCCCCCTGCCTCTATTTTTAGGCTAGTTCATAATTAACCACGGAACTCCTTGCCACAAGGTCTCTCTGAAGCCAGAAGCTCAGGAAGGCACCAAAGAGGATCAAATATTTATTAAGTGGAATCTGTAGAGCTACAGCACAAAACAAACACAAATTGCAAACGCATCCATGCTCCTCAAGCTTCTGAGCTTGAATAAACCTGTAATCATCAGGGCTCAGAATGGAGTTTTCCAGGAAGAGTGAGGAGGGATCACCCCAGAGGTTTAGGTTTATGGCCAGTGGCTGGGGCAGGGTACCAGTGGCCAGACTGAACTGGCCACCGCTCTGCCCTGTGCTCCTCTACTCCACAGCAGAGTTAAAGGAAACCCAGTTGCCCCAACCATAACCAGTCTTTGGACATGAAGCCTTGCCGGTAAGTTTTACATTATGAACATGGGAACTTTGTCAAAGCAAATGCTTTCTAACCAGAAAGTGTTTACAGAAAGAAGGTAGTCAAATATCTCGTACAGGTGACAGCAGCATTGTAATATTCTCTAAGGCTGAGCAGAACACAAACAGTTACTGGGGAGGCAGGGAGGCTGAAAGTGGTGAAATATTTTGCTTTCCACTGGAAAACATTTTGATATTTTGAAATGCAAATAATAATCAGTTGCATGGCCAACAAATTCAGCCATCCCTTGTCAGACAGGGGAGCTTGTTGCTGAAATAGTGTGATGTGGGAACTGAGAAAGGACAGCCAAACCTAGTACATCCCAGTGCAAAGACAAACACATCCCTTTGGGTAGCCTCCGTGAGTACCCAACAGCATTATTGACTCAGTATGTTTGGAGCCTAAACACAGAATAAAAACCTCACCAGAGCTTAGAAAGTAAATTCCAACATGCTTCAGTAATCACTGTCAATGTTGCCCTGAGTCGTTTATCAACATACAAGCGTACAACACTCATTTTCATCAGAGAAGAGGAATGTAACAATGATGGACGCTAAGCCCCCAGGATATCCCTCATGCTGGAAGACTCCAGCTGACATACGGACCTCAAACAGCACTGATGCCGTGGGCCCACCCAGGGGCCTGATGTACAAACCAAACTTGTGTAGGAACCTTGAGAAACAGTTTTTCGTATGTGTGAGCAAAGCCGTCTCTGCAGTATTTCCACATGGCAGAAAGCGCATGGTGGACTCAAGAGAGGCCAGTGGCAAAAGCCTGAGAAGGCAAGTTTTTCCAACATGGCAACTGCAGGCCTGCTTTCCCGGGCCAGCAAAATCGGATAGCCTTCCTGTACCTTTCTAGGGGTGGGAGTACAAAGCAGACCTGACATTCTGCTCCTGCCAACCACAAAGGCACTGACACGAGGATGTGCATAAACAGACATTGAACACCATCGAGGAAGCTCCCAGTAAATAAGCCCCTGCGTGCTGGTGGTGCAACATTGCCCGACAGACCGTTTCCAGTGAAATGGAAATAATTCCGAACAACTGTGGGATGTCTGTTTCTAAAATTAAGGGTCTTCAGACAACCAATACAGGGAAGCTGTATCATTTAGTTGAATAAAGCCTGAAAGTTTAATTGCAGAGAACTTGAATGGCGAGATTCAAGCAAGCCTTAGCTTGTGCTTGATAAACAAGCATGCTGTACCCAAAGCAAAACCATGCAAAACTTCTTCAGAGTTGCAGGAAGATGGCTGCAGTGATAGCAGCACATGATTACCCTTCTGCTCACCCAACCTTCAGAGTGAAAGGAGCTTGGCATGCTCCCTAAAACTTCTTGTTAATGAGCACGTCACAAGGCTGAACGCAACCTGACCACGTCTGTGTGAAAATCACTGTCTCAGTTACAACAGGAGTCACAGTTCCAAGAGTCTGGAAAGCATCACCAAAGGGAAAAGGTCCAGCTGCCTAATACCTCTTGTGAACAGCCACTAAGGCCACTTGTCTTCTGTAACACTCTGGGCATGCAGACTTAATAAAGCACAAGCCACTTTTCCCCCTCCTATCTTTTACACCTTGAAGGTTCTAGCCTCGAGGGCTCACAGGTAAGCATCCAAAGGTGAAAAGGAGACTGACAGATACCTATCTGCAGCCAGGGTGGAGAACAAGGCTACAGAAACACCACTACCACCCACTTCCATGCCGCAGAGATGACTTCTGCACTTGGTGGGAATGCCCTCAGCAGTAATGAAAACGTCCCCTGGTAAGCCACAGCAGGAGTGAAGGGCAGACAAAACGTGAGTCACCCAGGTGTACAGCAGACGGGGGAATGTGGGTGTGTTACCCTGTGGCTCTAAGCCAATCTGACCTCAAATTTCAGTGAATGATGTGCCTTCCCCCCCTTTTATGCACATACGCTCCTTGGTCTCTGAAGATATACCCACTGAGCCCACGCACATCTATTTAATCTGAGGAGCTCTTCTGGCAAGTATGAGTCTACATGTAGCGGTGGTGGTGGTGGCAGTGGTGTTCCTCTTCCTCTCCATGTGAGCTTTGCTCACCATACCTTGGGTTCACTTCCTTCAGCTGGTGTTCCTACCACATCCAGACCCCTGCCAGAGCCCTGTGGTGTAAGCACTGGTCTGCCCATCCACAGTTGCAACCCATCCCTGTTCTCCAGCTGCCTTAGAGCGCACAACCCAATTGCACTCAGGAAAGAGGAAAGCTCAGGCAGGAACACAGTTTGCGACTGGGGTTAATTTGGAAATTCTTGCACTCAAATGACATTAAAGCATTTTCCAGGGAGTTCAGTGGAAGCAGGCTACCTCTAACGCCTAGCACACTCCCATAGGAAACCTGTGTAAACTAATGCGGTTGAACCGTTAGCACTTGGGGTGATTAACCGCAGGAGCCTCTGATCTCCCCTTATTAAAGAGAAGGGGAATTAAATTCACTGATTCATATCAGCTTAATATAAATCCTTGTGAGTTTCACAGTTGACTTAAGCAGTGGCAGGATCTGGTAGCCTCCATGGGGGAAGAACAACTCTCTTGCAACTACACCTTTCCTGGGACAGGGGAAAGCTGAAGGCATTTGTAACAGATTGCAAGCAACAACCGAGTCTGAAGTGTGCAAACTACCAGCCTGTGGTGTACAGCAGACAAGTGCACAGAAGCGCTGCAGCTCTGAGATTTTTATTCTGATGCCACTTTGAATACTTGGCACTTGGTAGGCAGGCATGTGTCATCTTGTTTTAAACAGCTAGCTCCATCTTCACACGTTAAGTGTGCTCGAGAGAGATTTGGGCTAGGGGTGAGCAGGATTAAGAATGGCTGTAGCTTGACTGCAGAGATCATTCTCTGCCATGAGAGCTCTTTCTCTTCAGTAGCTAAAATAATGCTCTGGGGCAGCTCTGGAGATATTCACCCCATGTCAGACAGGCCATCCCTAATAACCTCAAACCCTGGTTTTAGGTGCCCCAGCCTGCACAAAGCAGCACATTAATATAGCTTTAGTAACGCTAAACAAATCTTGTTTGTCAAGACAACCTTACATGATTGCTTGGTGGTTTACATATGTTTTACGAGATACGCTTTTTGATACACGTGTTGTTCCACTGCATCCGCGTACCATCTTGCACCTAAGTGCAACTCCAGGGCACTACACAAAATGAAACAGGTGGCAAATACAATGTGCTGTTTCCAGCTCTACCTAACTTACCAGAGCACAACTGGTGCAACTGCTCATTTCAGTATCTCCCCCAGAGACCTCTTTAAGAACAAGGGCTGCAGGATGTACAGCAAAAACAGAGTGGTGGCTCCAGTCCCAAAAGTATAGGAGTAGCATTGTGGAAATGGTTAAACCAACAGCAGCATTTATTTTTAAATACCAAAGTACAATCGTGCCTGTTTAGGTCTGGAAAGAAAGTCATACATGAGTACAGCTTGGTTAGGATCAGGGGAAAAAAGAAAAAAAAAATCGAGTGGGAGAATAGAACAAAACCCTGTTTCAAGGATGCCATTTTTTGTGCAACTATAAACCTAGGGTCTATAAAACCACCAAGGAGAAACTGAAGATGGCTGTAGCAGATAATGCATTACTAAATACTAGAGGATCTTACAAGTTTCTTAAGGCTGCATAATGACAGAACACTTGAAAAGCAAAAGAAACAAGTTTCTCAGATGAAATCTTCATATTTAAGTACTTATGGATGTGTTAGTATGCAGACCTTGCCCAGATGTCAAAGGTTCTGAATGGCAGCTGTACGGCCTGAGGTGACCCTGCAGCTAGCCAAGCGTACTCCAGCGTTACTGAGACAGGACAACGTGCTTCAGGCACACAGTATGTGCTTGCTGCAACGCTGACCTTGGATCTCTCAGCCAGAATCCACAGGCAAAGCAACAGAGGAGGTAAAAAATGAGTGGTTTAATTGTAAAAAGTTTTCACATGAAAAAGGCTTCAGATAAAGGATGACTCATAACTTTAATTTAGCTTTAAATACTTGCTATTTGCAAACCAAACAAGACATTTTCTACTTCCCATGTTACCTATAAACCAAACCAACAAAGATAGCTTTCAGTTGAACAAAGCATGCCTAGGAGATAAGGGGTGAGGAATACTTTGTGCATCATTGTGTTACTTGGATGGACTTAGGAAGAAATGGCACCAGTCACGACACAAAGAACACATCAAAACGTGAAATTTAATAGCATCCCTAATGCACATTTGGGAACAGAAAATTGATCCTGCTACTCTGAACTACTGCAAAAAGATAAATGGCTCTTGCCTGTAATTTGTTTTCCATGCTCAGCTTTACTGAATGTTACATATATCCAAATTCCTAGCTGACTGCCATTTTAACCCAGTGGAAGAGGAATAATTTCTTTCTTCTCTTTAAAAAGAGCAGTGAGAAAAACTGGTCTTATTCATCGAGCATTCATGTTGAAAACATCTTACTGCTACACTTCTGTAAAGAAACTGGAGCAATGAGGTCCCTAAGGACAACTACAACAAAAATGGTTAACAACCCGAGGCATGCAGCAAGGCTGGCTGCATTTAACTGCAGCAGAGAGTGCAGTTGAACATTTGCTGGGGATCTTACAGCAACACATCTAGAATGTACAGCTATACCATTTGCAGACTCCGCATGGGAAACCTTCCCAAGTTATGCAAGTGTACTGGAATTCCTACAGGAATTTTGGCTCTTCAGATACTGCCACATTACTGAATCCCCGGGACAGAGCAGGCTTCAAATGAAACTCCACGTAGTTTATTGTTAAAAGGTGTTTTATGCATGCGCTCTTCATTCCTTCAGTCAAGTTTATTCTTTGTGACATTACCCAGTGGATTTTCCTTCATTCACACAAAAAGTGATTACACCAGCTTATCTGAAAAGCCCAAGAAAATTAAGCTAGAAATTTTTCATGCTGATAAAAAAAAAAAATCTAGAAATTTATCTTTGAATATGTAAAGTTTAATGTCCCCCACAGATATTTCCTCTAACAAGTAATTCAAACTGAGTTACCTTAAAAATGGTAAATTACAGTTTCATCACACACGTGAGGAAAGTGACAATTCAATATTTAGGGCAAAAATTTTCAGTACACATTTTTTTCCTAAACAGATGTGTTACATCTGCACTGCACTTATACAATCTTATCTTTCAGAGTCTTGACACTACAAGCCTTAACCCCCACTCCACCTTGCCTTGGAAAACTCAATCCCTAACAAACACTTAACCAAATCTCTTTGGACGTATCCATGCACAGAAGAAAATCAGAGCAGCCATTCAGATAAAATATTATAGGTTTATTCAAAACTTATTTTCCACTTGAATATGCAAAATACAAATTCCAACAAAACATTCATTTTTACTTCGTAGTTTACAAATATACAAAATAGAAGTTTGCTTAAATTTATATTACATATTTATTATGTAAAGAACTATATAGAAAAACATTTGTTCTGCTTAAGGCATATTTTGGGAATAAACCATTATACAAACTATTGCACATCGAAACCACAGTGCATTACAGACTGTCTGCATACAGTTATTTTCTTAAAAAAAAAAAGATAAACCAGGTTTATTTACCTGATTTAGGTCATAATCGGCGATCAGAAGACAAAAATATTTCCTTGTCAGATATGCAGCAGTTTGAGAACTTTGGCTTCCTGTTTTTGGTACCTCTAGAACCAACAGTCACTAAGCACCATGAAATAGGCTTTTAAAATATAATTCTGTACCTGAATGTCTCCTCCTTTTAACATCGCAATGACTTTCAGAAGGAAAAACAAAAAGGAAAGTACAAGATGACATTTACATCTAATATTGCATTGAAAGAAAATTAAGGGAATGCCATTTCCCTGTGTAATATCCCCAACCCTCCGAACTACACACAGTCCATTTAACCCTGATACCTGTGACTTCCAGTCACTCCTTGGCATTTTGTAGTCCGGAAATAATTCAAGTTGGTTTTACAAATGGAATGATAGAAGATCCAGTCGTTGACCCTAATGTTTTTGGTTCTCTTTTCTTTTAAATTTACGTATGTAGAAAAAAAAGTTGCAATGTCTGTATGCAGGTATCCCTCTTTTCCACTCTTTTGAAGACTTCACCTTGATTATCTGTAGTGCTTAAACTGTGCTCTCCCCATCTTGCGGAAGACAGTCCTTGTGCTGTAAATACTGAATCTCTGCGGCAGTTGGGGAAAGATCCACTGCTTCCAATTAAAAGTGCCTCTTCATGTGTAAAGCGAGGTGGTCCGACCTGGAAAACGCTCTGTCACAGCGCTGGCACTGGAAGGGGCGGTGGCCTGTGTGTTTTCTGTAGTGACGAGTAAGTTCATCAGATCGGGCAAACTTCCATCCACAGCCTTCCCAATCACAGTGGTAAGGTTTCTCACCTTTAAAAAAAGCAGAAAATAAAACATGTCAGTTCAGTTTTATTTTTTTTTTTTTTTCACAGCTGCCACTTTTAACACTTTTCTTTCAAGAAGCACTAACACACATTGTCCTGGATAAAAAAAAGGGTGATGTCAAAGCAAATGCCATGAACTTTGCAAGCAAACTAGTAAGACTAACAGAGTCAGACTGTCTTTTCAAGATGTACAAGTACTATAAAATATTGGCATCATGGAGAACTTCACTAAAATGCTAATCTCCCCTGTTTGTCTTGCACACAGGGCTTCAGAACACACAAGTTCAGATAATAATAGAGTGTATTTTTGCCAACTGATGTTATACAATCAAACAGCAAACAGAAATAGCTCAGCAGATACAATGCGTTTAGATAATTGAAGGCATCCAAGAATTATAAAGCAGCTGGAAAATGTTTTCATTAGCTCATCCTGATTAAGAACTCAACCTTGCTGTCTTCACTATAGCAAAATCACTGTTGACAGTAAGATGAGTTTCCCTGACAATTACGAACTCCCAGTCCCACACATACTGAAGACGGTGCTGACTGGCTTGAGGCACACGTGAATTACTGTTCATTGACCAATTTTTTCCCCAACTGCCATTAGCTGAAAATGTAGCCTAAATACTGCAATACACCAGTAGTTTCTCCCTTCCCCGTCTCCTCTTCAGGACAAAGTTTTGAATCAAGTTCACAATACAGGGATTTAAATTATGCAAATTCCCAGGTTATTTAATCACTGTTATGGAATGCCCACACTGGCAGAACTGCGTACAACATACCTGCTTTCACCAGCTCAGTTACTGCAACATCACATTCAGCTGCAAGGTTGAAGTCTGAACTTGGGCTCAGACACACACTTTTACCGAAATTCTAGCCATAGCAAATCAGCCATTACACTCTGCCTTTTTGGGGCTAGTGCAGGGAAAGACATGCTCCCACGCTTAGGTGAGGCACCTCATCAGTGCTGCTGACACAGCTGAAAGCCGCACTCACAAGGAGTGCATCACAGCTTCCTCAGAAAGGGAACAGCAGCTTGCAGAGAGGTGTACTATCTCTTGCACTAGAGCAAGCCAAGACAAGAGGAGTGCACGTGTGAAGCGTTTAACCGCGAGCAAAGAATGCAGTATCTTAGAGAGGTTTGCTCCCTTCTCAGAAGTGGGCCAACACCATCTAGAGCAACAAATCCCAGATGATTTCCAATTACCTGCTAATTAGCTAGCCACATAGCAAGAGAGAAGCAACAAACTTTGCCTTGGCAAAAAACCCACCCGCTCCCACATCTGAGTCATGCTGAACCATAAAGCAAAATGTCAAACCAATAAGCAAAGACTACACAGGACTACATGTATCCAAGGGGGGAGGGAAAAAAAGCCTGGAAACCCAGCAGAGAAAGCTTACGACTTGCTACTTTTAGCTTTCCTCCTTCACTACCCACTTTTCACTGTCAGAGGGGCTCACTTAATGTTCCTCAAGCTGGGGCATTCCACTGACCCTGTGCTGGGACTAACCTGTGTGGGTTCTCAGATGTGCCTTGAGATGAGAGCTCTTGGTGTAAGTTTTGCCGCAGCCCGCATAGTCACAGGTGTGTGTGGCTGTCCTTTTCCTAGGCCACGACCGGCGTCCCCTCTTAGGCTTGGTCTCCTCAGGCAGGCAGCTCCCCGGTGGCATCAGCTCTAGAGGCCGAATAGGGAGGAGTGAGCACTGCCGTGGCCAGCACCAAAGCGGGCACCCCCGCATGCCTGCTCGGGAAGCACAGGGACTCACCTTGGTACTGGAGCGTGCCAGGTGGCAGCTGCTCGGGCAGGAAGGTGGGGTAACCGGAGGCCGGGGTGTATCCTGCTGGGAGCGGCAGTGGCGGGTGGCTCAGCCCCGGGGTGGCAGG
>NW_010125299.1:0-1474 GCF_000699245.1 Pterocles gutturalis
AAACATTCTATGATTCTATGATTCTATGGCTTTCCACCTGGGCATGCTCCTGCCTTCAATCTGTTCCTGACAGACATGGGACAGCACAGGCAGATGAGCTGTCCTGTGTGGGGAACAGCTCTTACCGTGCTCAGCCACTCTGCAGTGATGGGAGAGCGCATGGCTGGGCCAAAGGCAGGATGGTTCTGCCTACAACACTAGTGAAGCCAATGTCGTCTGTATTGCTGCCGCATGCAGTGACCTCCAAAGTACCTATTAGGAGAAGGAAGAAATTTATGCATGGAGGTGAGGTTAAGGCATCAGTGATGTACAACAGGCAGCTAGGAGGTAAATGACTCATACGGGCTGGGCAGAGATGGTAACACAAACAGAGAATGTCTTGTGCTCATAGCCTTGCAGTGACGAATGGTAAGAATTCAGATGAGGTCATTTTAGACTGCAGTGGAGGAATTAGCACTGTGCAATGAAGAGGGCATATTCCCATTCCTTTTCAGTCAGTTGTCTTATTACTGTTTGTCCAATGTTTCTTTTATGATACTTTAAGATAGGTAGCTATCTTATGGTTTGGATTCAATGCCTGGCATGTTTTGCAAGTGCTCATACAGCCACGTGTCATATAACCAAATACATTCATTAAGAAATTCAGTGTTAATAAAATCGCCTTGATATTATTGGAATCTTTGCAGGCAGACAGCTACCCAGCCGCAAACAGCTAGCTACGATTGTGTACACTGAACTAAAAGCTGGATCGCAACTGTTTGGCATTAACTGAAGCACAGGAGCTTAAGGGTGGCCTTAGTTTTAGGGCAACACTCAGTGTGGAGAGGTTTACTGTGCACGAATGGATGGCCCAGGACACATTTGCCTGTCCTGGCGCACAGGATGCCTGATTCCAGGATTTTCCAGTGTTTCCCACAAGTAACCAGAACGAATATCTGTATAGCACCTGGCCCTGGTTCACCCCCATTCTGTCAAGAAATCTTTAGGGAAGTGACAGGCATTTCTTCAGGCTGGTATCTCTCTTGTTCTGCCTTTGATTTGTGCTGATCCTCATGTCTGTTTATCTTGGGTGAAGTGTGATGATTGTCTCATTACTGGCCTTTAATATTTTCCTGCTTCTAGTGGATCCAGAAGAATTCCCTTGTGTCACCTCATTACAGCTAATGCTTAGAAAATGGAAGAGTGCACTGTACGTCAGTGCCTGGAAAATACAAGAATGCCATCCTGGGACACGCACACTACCTACCTTAGCCTATTTTAAACACAAATTCAGAGCATCTGAGACTAGAAGGCCACATTTTTTTCTTTAATTTAAGAGTTATGCATTTTCTATGGTCATTTCAGCATCTAACTTAGATGCCTGAAATAAGTATGTGATTACATCCTTCACTTGCTGCATTAGGACAAAACAAGTCAGGTATTTTTATCAGCCTTGTAGGTTTCTAATTCCTCTTGTTAAACTACGTTGTTCAGC
>NW_010125299.1:1505-6414 GCF_000699245.1 Pterocles gutturalis
CACCTTGTATCAACGTATTCCCAGTTAAAACTGGTTATGGTAAGAATGTCCTCTTATTCTTTTTTCCCTCTTCTAATTATAGTCTTTGAGGCCTGTTTATGGGTTACAGCAATCAGGACAGATGCCTTTTACCAATATTTATTCCTTTCTAAATTAATAAGCGCAAAGTTTGTAAACAAAAATCACAAGTTTCCTCATAGGGTTTAGTTTCACATGCTAGAGGGGAACCCTGGGCCCCTGTCTCTGCCATGCTTCCCACCCTCAAATTAGATCCACCCTGTTGCAGTATCCTTCAGAGCTATAATTTTATCTAGCCCTGTAATGTTAATTATTATTTTCATCATCATCAGTACAGCAACTTCCACTTATGTACCTGGAGGAGGATCAGCATCTCCAGGCTATCCTCTGGGCTTAGCCCTGGGGAGACAACCAGGCTTCTCACTGGCACGTCCAGACCAAGGCCTGACCCTGTGGTATGGTTTCTTTCATAGCGCTGGGTAGATTATTTTCAGGTATCAATTTGTCTAATTGTTCTCTGAATCATGAAAGTTTTTGAAACCCATGGCATCTTGCAATTAGTTCCACAGCTTAATTAGGCCCTGCATAGAAAAGCGCCTCTTTTGTTGGCCACCTGAGAATTTGATTTTATGCCTTCCATGTCACGTATTACGAGAGACAGCACATAACCATTCTCCATTTGTCTTTCCCATGCACTCATGATTTTCTCTCTCTGCAATAAACCCAATTTTTTTTCACAGGCTAAAAGTTTAAGCACTCATTCCTTGTACATAAACCATCCCATTGCTTCTTCACCATGTTAAATTTCATCCTCATAACTTTTCTAGGTCTGCTATAGCAAAGCTTTTGATAAGACCTGTACATTGTATTCAAAGGGGTGCACCATGGATTTATAGTCACATACTGATATTTTCTATTTTGGTCTCCTTTTTTTTTTTTTTTTTCTCTATTTTTGGTCTCCTCCCTTTACTAATAATGCCTTTTCACTTAAATAATGTATCACCTGGATTCATTTGCCCCTTGGAGAGAGGAGAATGTTCGATCCGCAGCTTGCTACTTCTCATGCTACCCAAAGATTTAGGAAGAGTTGTGACAATACATGCTAGAGAAGAGGTGCCCTCAACACACAGTCCAGTGCTACACCAAAGCAAATTAATTCAAACACAAGCACAGAAAGGGTTTGCCCCTCACTGGCTGGCTCTGATTAATCTTATTGCAGGAACTTTGCTTGCATGGTATGCAAATACATCCTTAGCAAAGGGATGATAGTAGTGTGTACTGCTGCCTACCTGAAACTACCGCCACAGTGCTTTCCAACCAGTTGCCATTGCAGTGCAAGAAAGGCCACAGCCATTTAGAGGCATCACATCTTTTGCACAATGTTTGTGAAGCTAGGGAGAATGTTTTTGCTAACAGCAACTACAAACATTCCTTCCAAAAAGGAACGATTGTACTGCACATTTCTGGTTAACCCACTACAACACATCCACTTTCACTCCTGATCTCCTCCTCTTTGTAATGCCTTTGGCCCTCTGCTGTGTACTGGATACGTTTAGGCTGTGAGTTTGTGGTACTAGTAATGTGGTCTATTTTGTAATACAACAAGATTCTTCTGGACTATTGCCCTTAGCCTTTCTGTAGGTCTCCTTAAAACACTTTATATTCTCTTTGCAATTCTTTCCAGAGTAATCTAAACCCCAGCTACTGGTTTCCAGCCCGTGTTCATTGCACAGGAGACCCATGTTGTTCCTGGGCAGGTGGTGCTGTGAATGCTAAAAATTCATGTGGGTTAAGGGAAGCCTGAGCACAGTCACAGAGGAGAACTCTGTGGCGTCTCAGTTGCTCCAGAGCAGCAGCACTCCACCTAATGCGGATGTTTGCCCAGATGCTGGCCACCACTTGCCACCACCTGTGATTAGAGGATATTCTCTCCCTCGGTATCCAGCACAAACAAGCAGAGGGAAATGGAGGCATGTAGGAGTAGACTGGAGCTTTTTCCTTGCACTCTAACAATCCTTGCACAGGGAAAGAAAAGAGGGGCACCACCACAATTTCCACCTTGCAGCTCAATTTGCAGCACTTCTACTACTACTGTCTGAACCTCCACCAATACTACCACCTAACCACATCGAGTAGCAGGAGCCAAGAGGCGCACTCTGATACAATGCAACTCACCCTTTGCCTGTAGATAGGTGGAAAGGAATGCCATGGTTTGGTGGCTGGTGAAAGAAAAATGAAAAAAAAAAAGGGACAAAGAAGAAAATGAAAACAGGTTAGGAGCAGAAGGAACTGCATGCAAAAGAAATATTATAGAGAGAGGAAATAAAGGTGAATGGGTTTTGTTTCTGCTAAAAAAGGAGGCAATATGTGGAGGGACAGGAGAAGCAGTAGCTGAGAAGTGTAGTGATATGCATAACAAAATAAAGCTGACCCCGATAGCCCTTAGGGGCACAGAGGACAATTTGAGAATGCTGCGAGCTATTTCTTCAGATGATGATTTGCGGATTTTGCTGTGTTAAGGTGTTGGGTGCAGCAGTAGTCGCAGAGTCCTTGGCTCTTTGAAACATAATGGGAGATGAAACTGCAGAAGATGGTGCTGGCAATTCTCACACTGTTGGTGCTGGTGGCAGTGGCACTGAGGGTTGCAGCCATAGTGGTACTGGTGCTTCTACCTCTCTTTACTTGGGTGTTAGGGGAGAAGAAAATACAGAGGAAGACAGCTAGGAGCAGAGCGTCTTGTTCGGTGAGAGTGCCAGGCGAGCAAAACAGAGGTAGAAGACAGTTCTTTTCTGCAGCTAGCCACTATCACAGACGGACTGTCAGTCTATCCCAATACGCCATTGTCAGAGCCCTCAGTGCCTTGCCCAGCTCCCAGGAAAACGTTTGGCTGGCTGAGCCAAGCTCAGCCTCTGCACTGGTGAGAGCTGTTAGAAAGGAAATGAAGAAGGGAGACCTGCCTCTCCTTCCCTTGGGAGCTGCTTTTAAGTTAATGCTCTTTTGCCTGGTGCTGCTTGAGCTACCTCGCAGCTGGGTAGGAGCTGTGTCTTCACCTCTTCTTGGACCTTCTCATTCTGACCTGGACGTTGGCTCCCTGGCTTGATTGGAGTCCCTGGCTTGGCCTCAGACCTGCTTCATCATGACAGACCTCCTACCCTGAGGATGACTCTGATCACTGCCTCCAGACGTGCTCCTGATCTGGACTTGCCAACTCAACTTCCTGACACCTCATCAGTGAGGCAGTGCCCCTGCCTGTGTCGCTGTCACCCTCAGCTCCTGGCCTTCTTGCCTTCCCTGGGAGAGCAGCCTGCCCATGCTGCCCCTCAGCACCACTCCTGTCTTCTTACAGAGCTCTGCACTTCCAGAGCAGAAACAGACATGGTGAAGTATATATTTTCATTTCAACTGAGCTTGGGCAGGAAAGAAGTTTTTTGTCCTGAAGATATTTTCAAAATTTCAAAAATATTTTCTCTTGCTGTAGAAGTCAGAGTTTTCAGAATAGTTACTTGGTGATAAATCAAAGTAGGCAACAGCTCAGGGCTTACAACACTTTTGGGATACCGTGGCTCTTGTTTTTCTGCCAGTGCATGATTAGTCATCACTACAAAATGCAGTAGTGCCGATGAATTGCACTAAAGGAATCCTACACTATATTAGCCATAGTTTGAGACAACTGGGTTGAAAAGTGATAATGGGAGAGTCAGAAGTCAAACATGGATGTGCCAGATGATAACCAGAAGCTCTAGTCTGTACTAGGAGCTGTATATCCAAATGGTTTCCCAGTGAAAACTTACCTTTTTTTTCTAGGTTCATTCACCAGGACAGGACATACTGCAGAAAATAATGCCTTTCTTACTGGCCAGAACTAAATGGTGCACCTCTGGATCAGAACCTGGAGATGCTGTTCAAAGTGCAAGTAACGAGGGATTTGACCACAAATACGAGGTTGTGAGTGACTTCTAGGAAAGCTAATGTACTGGAAAATAGTCCATGAAGAGGGACAGAAGAAGGCTGCATGGCAGCTCAACTAATTTAACAATGACTGATTTGTTTTTGCTACAGATCTCTCTGCTTCTCTCTGGGTATCACATAACTGATGGTGGTTAATTTAAAGAAGAGACTGGCTGAAGGAAATGATCAGTTTTGACTGGAAACATATCTATGTCTCTGATAGAATTAATTTCCCTTTAATCAGGACTCCCAGAGGACTCCCATCTAAACTAGTCATAATTTTTTTCTGAAACCAATGGAGATAAATGGATGAAATGCCTGGATGCACCCTGACAGCTAGGTTACATCAGACACTTCAGTGATTTAAAATGTGTCTGATTTAGTTTGCCATCAGGTGAGCCATTTCCTTGCAATCTATTTGTCTTTCTCTGCTCATTTTCTAATCCCTTTCTAATCCTTCCACTTTTCTGTAATTGGGCAACTCTCCATCTTCACATATTTTAACCTCTCCTGGCACAAGAGCTGTCTGCTAGGAAATGCCTGGCACCAGGGCAACCCATTTTGTAGTCTCTGCCTTGCTGCAATAGACTGTGGAGTTATTTATTTTCCTCCAAATTTCGTGCAAATACAGATTGTATCTGGCAACCATTTTCAGCAATGGTTCAACCCTTCATTATTGATAATTTTTACATCAGTCCTGGAGTCTTAGCTTTTCAGTTTTCTCTGTTTCTTTCCTGATTTATTTTTCCTTTGCTATTGTACTTGGCATGTACACATAAAGATCTGCATATTATCATATCCACTTTGTAACTAAATTGTTTAATTCTATAACCATTTTGGGACAAAACAGAACACGGAGCAAGCCAAGCAAACCTGTATTGTAACTTATTAATCACTGGGAGGAAGCAGTGCTTTTGGAAATACCGGCTCATTTCGGCAGGAA
>NW_010125299.1:6429-18153 GCF_000699245.1 Pterocles gutturalis
AGCTTTCAGTCAGGGAGGGACGATCAGGAAGCAGCTAGAAAAGGAATGGAGAGTATGAGGAATATGGAAGGAAAAATAGTTCTGGTACATGTAATATGTAATGTTGAGGATAAATGTAGTGTTTGTCTGTTACAATGAGTCCAATCCATTGCCACAGTCCAGAGATTAAAGACGCCAGTCTTTGTTTCAGACAGGACTTGAGGTTAGCCTCTGGCATCTTCATTTACACTTCTAAATGGCCAGTTTTTCCAAAGTGATGGGACATTTGCAGTCCTCATTGCCTGCAAAGGAATAATGAATGGCTCAGGCCATGAATTGCAAATGCTAAGCACTGAGCAGCTCCCTCCAGACAATGCACTGGGACTTTAACTTTAGGCTCCTATTGTCAAAAACTTACTCAAAATGCAGATGTAAGAGAATGGTAACGGGCAGTGAAAATTCTGGCTAAATTAGATGGCTTTAATTAAACCAGTAATAACTCTTGTGTGGGTACTCTTAAATGTGAGTAACAATGGCTCATTGAGCTTAAATTGAATAGCAGCCAGTATAAAATAAACTGAAATACGCCACACATAATCTGGAGCAAGTGACCGCACTAGGGCTTAGCATGGTTTTAATTAAATTAGTAAAAGATGAAACCACTACCATTTCTTATTTGGAGGAGCCTTCCAAAGGTAGCTGAGGTGAATGGGCATGGAACGTGGATGGTTTGTTAACTTTGACGGTTTTTTTCACTTTATAATTAAATTTTGAGGCACTTGTATATTTTGGAAAATATTTAATGCAATTGGTGGTTGATAGCATTCATTATATATATATATATATGCCTCTGTGAGAATAAACACATTAAGTAAATCACTGCATTTCTGAAAGATAATTTTAAAATACCGATAAATGAGCTACTCATTCACCTGGAGACATTGCAGCTTCACCGAGGGTGAACTTGCCTTGAATATTACTGTCTTTTGAGGAGAGACTTTATAATAATGCAGATCATGTATAGGGTCAAAACCTCACTGTGTCTGTATTGAAATTAAGAGCATCTACACCTATGAAGTATATTTCCTTTCATTTTAAAATGTAGACTCTAAAGTCCAGTTCTCAAGGTACTATCTACCTATTTTTATTCTTTATAACAATATTCTCTAAATTAATCAAAATAATTAATGTGTTCAAATTACCCAGTTTAGATATTTATTTTGTGCTGTCGTGAATTCACAATAATTTTAAATGGATTATAAGGAATACTATGAAGCAAGTGTTACCAAACTACAAATTATTAGAATATTTTGAGAAACGGATATAAATCACAATTCGGGCTTTTTGAACAAGAACTGCGCTGAATACATAAGAAATACATTCAACGACTAGAAGGTGATACAAAGGTAATATGGGCAGACCTCCAGCAGGTTTTAAGTTGGGGCAGGATTTCGGTTTAGTACAGAAATTCAGCTCATCTTAAGTGAGCCAGCACCTTGGCTGCTCCCTAAGCCAGGTCTCTGGTGCCGGCTCCCAGAGCTGTCCCCAGGGGCCACCTAACGCCGCCCCTCCCCCCCCGGCCGCCCGCCTGCAGCGGGGCAGAGGGCCCTGGGCAGGAGGATCTGAGAAGTGCGGAGATAAGCCTTCCAGGCTTTTGAAGCCCATGCCTAACTCAGAGGACAAAAGAGAGATTCAAAAGGAGGTGTTAATGCCAACAGCCAACATCTGCATAATAGTTGCATGCTGACAACATTCGCTGGAAGAGAGAGATCAAGACCCTTTGCCACCTAAGGGCGTCTGAAGCTCACACTCCTCTGCCCTGGGAAAGTGCTGGAGAGGACCTGAAATAGGACCAGGTTTCTATCACTTTCTCTTGAAACAAACACAGCGGGAAGTAAGGTTTGCAAGATTCATCCGGACAGAGAACACATAAGAAGGAGCCTAAGTAAGATGTGGTCCAGTGACATCGTAAAGCTGCTGTAAGTATCCATTTAATAAAGCCACATCCATGTGACGTACAGAGCTGAGCTGGTGGCAACTTCCTCGCTCTAATTTGTTCAAAGCTTTTTGAAGGGTAACTTTCTCTCCATGAATTTTATTCTGGATCATGTATTGTGTCCTCCCTAGGCCAACATAAAACATAAATCCAGTAAGAACATTGCATTTTTATCCTGTGGCAAGTTCGACAAAAAACAAAACAAAACAAAAAAAAAAGTGTGCTCCCACTGCTCTGGAGTGAATTTGTACTGTCAGCTCATCTGGAAGTGCACAAAGCTGGTAGGAAGGAAAATGGAAGCACAGACTGGAGTGTATCATTAAAAGAATCCTTGAACTGACATGTTCAGTAACACTTGGTATCAAGAAATAAGATTTAATTAGTCAGGTGTCTTGGGTCAGGGCCGCCACCACGCAGTCGCTCCGTCCCCACCCCCCCGCCCACCTTTCCCCCTCCCGGTAAGATGGGGGGAAAGGATAAAAGAAAGGGTGTAACCTCGTTGAGGTAACGACAGATTTTAATAATACGACATGAGAAAAAAGAGAATATAATAATAAGACAGGATATAGAATACAATGAAAACACTGATACAATGGAAACCTTCTCACCACCAAGAGCTTCACAAAGAGACCCCTCTCCCGGCTACCTTCCCCTTATATCCTGGGCATGACGTCAGCAAGGTATCGAACATCCCTTTGGCTATGCCCACATCCCATCTTCTGTGAAAAATTAACCCTATCCCAGCTGAACCCAGGACAGCTGCAAAGCCTCAAAGATCTTCTGTGTCTACTAAATGCATAAGATTAATTCTGTTTGCCAGCCCATAGCAAGCCCCAGAAATGGGTTCTGCCCCTTTATATCTGGATGCCATTAAAGTGCACTGCGCACCGGTGTCCACTAAAGCCTTATGTTCTTGTGGATCAGATGTGCCAGGCCATTGAATCCACACAGTCCAATAAACCTGGTCGTCCCCTTCCTCCACCTGGCCGGGGGCAGGGGGCTGTAATATTTGTTACTCACTTATTGTACATATGAATCAGAAGTCTCTTCAAGAGGATCGGAAGTGAGGTCAGATCTCTTGCTCTGTTTGGTGAACTGTCCACTGGAGACTGGAGTGGCACTTTTCCAGGAGGAATCCCCTGGCACAACTGGTTTTCCTTGCAACTCGTGAACCTGTGCCTTTAGGGTCCAAGTAGGTTTTTTATCCCACATCTTCATGTCCTCTCTGTGGTCAAGCAGATAAAACCACAGGTCAGACCATGGTGTGTGCCCTTTATATCTGCTCTCTTGGCCCAGGGAATGCCTGCTCCTGATAGCTGAGATGTGGGCTTGTGCAGATGACAGGTGGGACCTATCCTCTTTGAATTGCCTGAACTCCTGGGACAGTTTTTCCGCAGCTGAGATACAGGCCCATAGGGAGGAAGACAGACTTCCTTCATATTGCTGGAGTCAGACAGCCAATTCATCCACCGTCTGTCCCTCAACTTCTCTCCAGTGCATTATTGACAATGAGTTGGCATATGATGGTGGTGCACTTTGTAGAAACTTCTGCCACATAGCATGCGTGCACTGGACTTCATCTGGATCGGTGGGTAACTGCTCATTGTCCGGATCATTACAAATTACCTCCAGCACAGCTAATCCCCTCAGGTACTGGATACCCTTCTCTTGGGGGTCCACTTCCCTAGGTGACATGTAATATCTTCCTTGAAGGGGTATCTTTTTCTCACACCAATCAAAAGTCACCTCCAGAGGCTGAGGGTTGGTGTTGTTCTTACAATTTCCTTGTCAATCCCAGCTTCCCTAGACAGGGATCCCAGATATCCATTTCCTTACCGTCTAATTCCAGACTACTGGCCCCATTATCCCAGCATCGAACCAGTCAGGTAACATAGCACTCATCTGGCCAGTGGCCAAAATCCTTTTTTAGGTCTTGCAGCTCGCTCAGGGATAGGGATTTTGTGATTATCTCTGGTTCTACCTCTTCCTTCTGTTCTCTTGATGAGCCTGGGTCATCATCATCTCTCACTGAGCAAACTGATTTTTTGGTATATTTCTTCTTTTGTACAGGGGCAATCGACACTGACACAGGTTGTCTCTGGTTCAGCTGCAGTGCCTATCCCAGTGTTTGAGTAGCTGTAGTGCCTGTTGATGGGGTTGGGGTAGTCGCAGTGGCTGTTGGCAGGGTTGGGGTAGTCGCAGTGGCTGTTGGTGGTATCAGGGTAATCACGGCAGCTGTCAGTCTGTTTTTCCCTTCTTCCCCCGAGAATGCTGCATAGTATCAAGCAGTATTTGTTAAATACTGGCCAGGGCCCAGCACAGTGTGATAGGTTGTCCTTCTTTGGGATAGTTACAGAATTTGTTTTTCAAATATTCTGTCCCTTTATTGGGGTTCTGCAATTGTTCAGGTCCGAAATTCCAAACCATTGGAGGTGAGAAATTCTCTAGATACTTGCCCATATTCTCCCAGATGCCATGCCACGCATGGCTCTCCAGCCTTGGGGCAGATCTCTGGATGGCATCCTTACAAAATCTTGGTATAACCCTGAACAAGGCCTGATACATACTCAGCAGACACAGCAGTAAGATCATGCTGGCTTGAACATCCCCAGGATACTCAAAACTCTCAAAAACTGCTGTAATCAGCCTGAATGGGAGAGAAGACGTGAAGGAGTGGGAGCGTGTATCCCCCTCCCCCCCCCGTTTTCTCCCTTAATTTGTGTGTGATTACCGATTAACACCGAGAGGGGGCGCCCGAGATACAACAGCGCCCCATACAAATACCCGCCGAACCGCCCGGCCAGTGGTGCAATCACATCCTAAGTCTGCATTATCCAAATCAGCGCCCTAGTCCTTCTCCCTGAGCTGGTAAACACTGCCACAGGGAAAACATAATGCATATAAGACTTTACATAACACCACCACGTGAAATAATGGACCAGCATCGTGACCAGCAAGTTCTTATAACTAATACAAGAAATGAGTATAACAAATTATTAAAGCACATGCTGGTCAGACTTGTTGTTATGTCGTTATCTCAACCCTTCTTGCCGCACGTTGTGTGCCAAAAAGATTGTCTTGGGTCAGGGCCGCCACCACGCGGTCGCTCCCTCCTCCCCCTGCCTGCCTTACCCCTTCACGGTAAGATGGGGGAAAGAATAAAAGAAAGGTGTAACCTTGTGAGTTGAGGTTAACGACAGATTTTAATAATATAACATGAGAAAAAAGAGAATATAATAATAAGACAGGATATAGAATGCAATGAAACCACTGATACAATGGAAACACCTCACCACCAAGATGCTTCACAAAGACCCCCCACCCCTCTCCCGGCTAGCTTCCCCTTATATCCCAGCATGACGTCAGCACTGTATCAATATTGCTTTGGCTATGCCCACCTCCCAGCTTCTGTGAAAAAATAACCCTATCCCAGCTGAACCCAGGACAAATTAGTCAGGTTATTAAATAATTGTTAGTAGGCTTTAAAAATTGCCTGGTTTGACAAAAGTGAATGAAATTCACACTTGTTTTAACAGTCTCTGTACTTAAAATAGAGTGCCTCAGGAAACTGTGGGATCAATATTACAAGATGACGTGGTCTGTGATGTGTGAGAACCATGGTCTCCATCCATGTATTTCCTATGTTAGAATTGTATTCAGAAAGTAGAACTAGACGGATCCATTATCTAATAATTTGACACTTTTGATAATACATAGTTTTGACTGAACACATACCAGTTCGTCCTGCATTGGAAAGTAGTGCAGATCATCTTTTTGTTTTATAAATAAGGACTCTAATTTGAAGGATTTACAGCAGGAAATATATTTTACAAGAAAGTGACTGTAGAAGAAGGAGAATGTTCCAGCATAAATTATACCATCAGAAGAGAGAAGGAAAAAAGAGAGAAAAAGGAAGAAAAAAAAAAAGAGAAATTGTTTGCTTTTTCTTAATCAGTGGAATCATAGAATCACAAAATTGTGGAGGTTGGCAGGGACGTCTGTAGATCATCTAATCCAGTCCTACAGTTCAAAGCAGGGTCAGCTACAGCAGGCTGTAGGACCGCGTCCAGTAGGGCTCTGAACATCTCCAAGGATGGAGACTCCACAGCCTCTCTGGGCAACCTGGTTGAATGTACAATCAACCTTATAGTAAAAATGTTTTTTCTTGTGTTGCTGCACAGTCTGGCAACATCTTCTCATGGCTCCTTTACCTGGTGACAGAGATTCTCAGCAGTCACCCTTCTTCTGTAGGTTAAAAGATCACCCTTCACTGCCCCCGCCCCATTGAGAGGCCCCAGGCACTCCCTGCAGCCTGAGACCTGCCGAGTTGCATCTTCATTCTGAAGCTCCATCTGGAAGTTTTCCTAGAATAAAGTAGGTGGGAACAGAAAGTGGAATAGGTACTCTGAAACAATCTAATTTGTGGAAACATTTATTCTAGAACAAGAATGTTGGGTTTTTTTCCCTTCTGGACTAGCATATTCAATTTCCAAAATCTGCATGCTCTATCTACACTGCTTCCCACTTTCATGTCTCATCTTACCAGCTTAATTGGTGAAGACAATACAGTGTGGCTACCACCATGTCGCTCACTTTGGCACTGGCTTTCCAAAGATGGCACAGTGCTAAAATATCTTCAGGAGTGCTTTCTGTGTGACATAGCATGATTCTTTGTGTATTTTTATTTTTACTGTTGCTTCAGGGGTTGTCTGAATGTATCAAAGTCTTCTGCTAAAATATGTTTGAGGTTTTTTTCCTCTTCCAAACATCATTGTCAATGAATGCTATTAAAATAAAAAGCTTATTTAAAAAAAAAATCCTTTCTTCCCCTCTGCATGTAGTCAGTCACAATTTTGAAAGAGGGTGTACTGAGGGTATGAACAAAGTGAAAAAAGAGCACACAATAACCAGAGCCAGTGGAATACACTTTACCTCAGGCTCCAGCCTTGCTGGGCTTCTGCCCAAGTGTGGCCGCTGGCTGCTGATGGGACTCTGTAACCTCTGCGATTTTTTCTCTGCAAATGCTTCATTGCTGTTTAGTTCTAGAATATGTTCTTTATGGAAAAGAAACATAAATTTTCTTGTTGTGGTTGTCCTCTTCTGACTTCTAACAAGTCTGTAGAGTAGAAGCAGCCATGATGGGCTGCAGGGTCCATCTAGTCCAGTGTCCTCGTCTGTGTTAGAGGCCAGAAGAAGAAGGTTAGGGAGATGGTGTAAGAACGGTGCAAACATTGAGGGTTACCTCCCCTAATGTATTCTTCCTTCCTTTCCTAGCCCTTGGTTTACAGGCTTTCTAAGCCCCAGGTGCTAGACTTGTCATGCACAACAGCCCTTCATGGATTTTTTTCTTCCATTCATGTCTAATAATTTCAAATAGTGTGCTCTATTATATCTGCAACCCCTTCTCAATTAGCTCACCTTTATGTTCAGTACTGAGGTACATTTTTCCATTTTGAGACCCACAACTTTGCTAGAAAATAAACTCCACAGAGTGATTATGAGTCACGTGAAAAAAGTATGTCGTTTTGGTCATTTAAAGTGTTTTGCTCTACAGCTTCCTGTGCTTTCCCGTTATTCTTGGATTATGAAAACTAAGACATAATAATTTCATATCTGCCTTCTTTGTACTATCAGTTTCATAAACCTTCATCATATTCTTCCTCAGCCATCCGCTTTTTCAAGCTGAAGAGTCTTAACCTATTTAATCTCTTTCCATAGAGAAGCTGTTCCATATTTCTGTTCATCCTAATTGCCCTTCTTTGTATCATTTGTACCCTTTTACAGATGGCAAGACTAGAAATGCACAGTATTCGAGATTTGTGGAGACACAATGGACTTGTATTCAGTGGGATGCTGTCTTCTGTTTTGCTTCCTGTCCCTTCCATAGTGATTCCCAATATTTCCCTTCTTGACTACAACTGTGACTCCTACACACAGCGATTCCAAGATTTTTTTTTAATAACTGATTGAGAGACTATTCTTGTAAACTATTTTCTTTTGTCTCTCTTTGAAAGTATTTTCAGGAATTTTGCCAGTACTTGTCTGGGTGCTTCTCAGATCCATCTGATGACTGTTGGGCAACATCTGAAGTTTAGTTGTGAATGGATGTCGAGTCATGCTTGCACTGTCACACAAACTTTCCTGAAAGTATGCTAGACATTCAGGAAGCAAACTAACCGAAGTGGTCTGACAGTTAATACAACCTCTCAACAGCGGAGGTAAATGTATTAGAAGAGAGTGGCTATCTTTAAAGGTGTTGGACAGTAAGACTGTCCCTGCTAATCTGGGTAGAAGAGCATGAGTATACTGGAGGAAAAGCCCCAGCAACAGACACGGTGTGACTTAATATCCAGCATTTCAGGGTTTATCAGCAGGACTCAAAACTCAATGGGATCATATGCACAGATAACATTTTTTAGCAGTTAAAATAATGAGCAGTTACCAGTGGTTTTTGGTACTAGGCAGGAATTATTAAAGAAAATAAAACGTCCCTGCAGTAACTTCTTAACTGGTACTTTTCTCCCCCTTCTCAAGAATTCTATAAAGAAAAGAAATTCTAACAAATAATTGGGAACAAAGATTACAGATTTTTTTTTCCTTCTCTGTTCCAATGTAGACATTCACTGGATTCATAGAATAATGATTGTTAGAAATTAAGATCTATAGAAAATTAAGTCATTGAGTCTATACATCTTAGTCAAACCATTTTAATCCATGTCTTCATTTTATTCATCTGTTAAAGAAAGGCAATATTTGCTTACATGACTCAGGAGTGCCATGAGTGATAATTAATGCTTGTAAGCAGTAGTATGATTAAAATGAAGAGCTATGCACTTCCAAAGGATTATTAATTTTATTATCATCATTATTACTGTACTGAGCTATTGTAAATTATTGAAAGATAGCAAATTACCGTGGCTTTTCTTGAGATGACTTTGTAAGGTATTAAAAGGAGAGTGTTACACTGCAGAAAACTCATAATGAAGTTGTAAAACTGAGATTATATCCTGTGCCTTGAAATGCTCTTGTCCATACTGGAACCAAAAAAAGTAAAAATAATTAATAAATGCTGATTAACACAAAAATGTACTAATCTGTCTTTTCACTTGTAGCTACGGTGACTCATTTACCACTTGCTGAAAATTCCCTATCTCTGTCTCAGTGATTTTCGAGTCATATGCCAGAAACGTCTCTAATTTCAGGAAAAAGGTTATGGCTGATGATTATAAGCAACTGGGTTTCTGCAGTTTAATGAGGGCCCACTTGCCATCTGAGCTGCTGAATCTGATAGCGGGGGCTCCTGCCAGCTCCTGTGGTCCAGCAGGTGATGAGTCTTGTTAAGCTGTGGTGACCCCGTGGCTGCAGCTGGGCACGCGTACGCCTGGGTGTGGCTACCTGCAGCATGGCTGGATCAAGAGATGCCTGGCCCTAACGCTTCCAGCTCTGGGCTCTTATCCTGTGAAAGTATGCTGTGAAATGAATCTGATTTAAATCAGCACTAACACCATCATTTTGGGAAAGGTTGTTCTTTTTTTTTAAAATGTGTCATTTGTAAAGCTGGTTTAGAATATGGCTGTGCCTCAAGACTGTCCCCATGAAGATTTTAAATAGTTTTGCTAATACCCACTTTAAATGGCTATTTGGTTTAATATTCTTGAGCTTCCCGTGAACACAAGCTGAATTATACTATGAAGAAAATTCATATATTTCCACTGGCAGTAAGGAATAATTTCTTATGCATAATTTCTGCCTCTTATTTGACTGGCTTTCTAGAAATTCCAATTTATGTTCTTGATGAGTTGAGAATTTAAAAGATTTCCCTATTCTAAACTGAAAGATTAATTACAGAACAAAGACTGTCTATGAAGAAAAATGTTATTCCTCACCCTTTACCAATGCTAAGAAAAAGTATTTAGTCAGTAGTCTAATCAAATCCTGAGCAGGATTTGTAGGGAAGGTTAAACCACCTTGCTGATACCTTGCTGTTATGGCTGCTGGCAAGAGCTCTGGTTTAATTGAAACAAACCAGAAACCTAACAAGACACTCTCCTTAAGACAACACTCTCTGAAGTATTGGAAAGCATGGTCTAGAGGGACATGAGATTTCACAACAGCTGACAATTGTGCTGCAAAGATGCAAGCATAGCAGTGCTGTGCAGGAAGAAATGGAGCTGTGGACTCAGCAAGCTGGTGACTCTCTCAGAGGGCTCAACAAACACAAAGACTGAGTTTTTTCAACTTCATTTGGGATGTGCTTTGTTGGGATATGAAGCCAATCCCAACGATGCTGTGAATATTTCAGTGCTGACAGGCTGAAGAAATGGGCTGACAGGAACCTCACGAAGTTCAACGAGAAATGCAAAGTCCTGCACCTGGGGAGCAACAACCCCATGCACTGATACATGCTGGGGGGGCACCCAGCTGGAAAGCAACTTGGCAGAAAAGGATCTGGGGGCTCTGGTGGACACCAGGTTGAACATGAGCCAGCAACACGCCCTTGCTTCAAAGACGGCAAACAGTATCCGGGGCTGCATTAGGCAAAGTACTGCCAGCAGATTGAGGAGGTGATCCTTCCGCTTTATTCACTGTGAGGCCACAGCTGGAGCGCTGGGTCCAGTTCTGTGCTCCCCAGTACAAGAGAGACATGGACATACTGGAGAGAGTCCAGTGAAGGGTCTCAAAGCGACTGAAGCATCTCTCCTGTGAGGAAAGGCAGAGAGAGCTGGGACTGTTCAGCTTGGAGAAGAGAAGGTTCAGCGGGATCTCATCAATGTACATAAATACCTGAGGATGGAGCTGGGCTCTCCTCAGCAGTGCCCAGTGGCAGGACCAGGGGCAACGGGCACAAACTGAAACACAGGAGGTTTCCTCTGGACATCGGGAAACATGTTTGCACTGTGAGGGTGACCGAGCACTGGCACAGCTTGCCCAGGGAGGTTGTGGAACCATAGAATCTCTTGCTTTGGAAGGGACCCATAATGATCAACAAGCCCAACTCCCCGTCCCTTGCAGGACTACCTAAAACTAAACCATATGACTTAAGAGCATCATTGAGAAACTCCTTGAACTCTGACAGGCTTGGTGCTGTGACCACTTCCCTGGGCATCCTGTTCCAGTGACTGACCACCCTCCCAGTGAAGAACCTTTTCCTAACGTTCAATCTCAACTTCCCCTGATGCAGCCTCATTCCTTGTGTCCTATCACTGGTCACCATCCTTGGAGGCATTCAAAAGCCATCCAGACATGGACCTGGGCAACCAGCTCTAGGTAGCCCTGCCTGAGCAGGGTGGTTGGACAGGCTGACCTCCAGAGGTCCATTCCAGCCTCAACTGTTCTGTGACGTGGTGACTGATGACTTTGTTGAACGACCGGCCTACAGGTTCATGTTAAAAGCCCTTCTGCCAGAGGATGGATGTATTTAATATTGTGTGGTGGACTTCACCGTGTCATGGCTGTTCACCCACTTTTGTTCTTTCACTCGTCCTCTGCTCTTCCTCTAGGGCAGCTTGCCCACTGAAGCACCCAACCAAATCCTTACTAGAACACCTTTCACGGAAGAAACCATCATCACCCACCACCCTATGAAGAACTTTGTCCTTGCAGCAAGGCACGACGCTGGCACACGGCACCTGCACCCGGCCATGGTGGTGCCTCACACCCTTCCCTGAGGGAAGGGGCCATCAACCGGGATGCCCTACTGGAGGTGGGGGGAAACCGGGCTCAGTGGCATTCGAGGGTTCCCCGTTGGT
>NW_010125300.1:0-35799 GCF_000699245.1 Pterocles gutturalis
AACCACAGGTGCTGTCCCTGTTCTGCGTATGCACTCGCAGTGGGCGGAGAGCTCGCTCCCGGTGAAAATTTAAGGACTGGAGGGGGGGTGTGATCGCGGTCGCCTTGGCAATGGCCGTGCCACGTCAGCTCCTGCCAGCTGAGATGGCGGCAATTCCTGGCTCCGGAATCGCCCTCAAAACCCTCTTCCTCCTCACAGTCTTCTCCTGCTTCAGGGTGGGGTCCCTCCCATAGGCTGCATTTCCCCACTAACTGCTCCAGCATGGGTCCTTTCTGTGGCGCGCAGCCCTTCAGGAACAGACTGCTCCAGCGTGGGGCCCCCACGGGGTCACAGGTCCTGCCAGAAGCCTGCTCCAGCACAGACTCTCCATGGGGTCACAGCCTTGTTTGGGCACAACCACCTGCTCCAGTGTGGGGTCCTTCATGGGCTGCAGGTGGATATCTGCTCCACCGTTAACCTCCATGGGCTACAGGGGGGCATCCTGCCTCTCCAGGGTCGTCTCTGCAGCCTGCAAGGTAATCTCTGCTCCGGTGCCTGGGGCACCTTCTCCTCCTCCTCCTTCTTCACAGACCTTGGTGTCTGAAAAGCTGTTTGTCTTGCATGTTCTCACTCCTCTCACAGTTGCTGTTGCACAGCAGTTTTTACCCCTTCATAAATATATTATCACAGAGGTGCTACCACAGTCGCTGGTGGGCTGAGCCTTGGCCAGCGGTGGGACCATCTTGGAGCTGGTTAGCATTAGCTCTGTTGGACACAGGGGAAACTTCTGGCATCTTCTCACTGAAGCCACCCCTGTAGTCCCCCCCTTACCAAAACCTTGCCATGTAAACCAAACACAACAGATTATATAATCCGAATCCCATGAGGCTGGCACGATTGCTGCCATACTCATTCTTGGCTTTGAACATGACAGAAACCGTATGGGGCAAGTACCATGTCTTAGGATGCCTCGCGTGTGCTTGTAAATTAGCCTGTCCACCATTTTTTAACACTTACAGGCAGAGTAGTATCTCAGTTATAACAAAAGCTAAAAAATGTGCAGTGAATAAACAGGGGAACTGAAGAAAGAGAAAGGACAACTCATGGTTAAAACCAGTAGAATGTGATTGCTCATTCCTGCCCTCTCCTCAGCCTGAAAACATATTCCAGTCTCTATAACAACATAAGCACAAATGGCCAAGAGTCTAAGAAACAAGAAGATAGTTCTGAAAGCAACCAAGAAAAAATGTGGACATGTTTGTCTTTTAATTTGCAATTATAAGGAGTTTGTAGGACAAAATATTCTATACGCTATTCTGTAGTAATATACTTCCACATATTGAGAAATACCTTAGAAAAATCCCAATGTATAGCAGAAGAGTAGAAATTAAAGCAGTAGATACGGAAGACTGATACTTTGTTGACAGTTATTAATCTGTTTTTCATTAATCGGGAGAAAAATGCCTTCAGATAGCTGGTGTGAAACAAGTTTTTTTACATTTGTGTTTTCTGTGCATTACAATGCTTAGTTTTATTTATTCTGAACATATAAAAATTGTTTTGCTTCTTTACTTATTAAATACTACTACGCCCTTGCTGCCCAGACTTTCACCTCTTTAATACTGCCTCCAAAGACTCTTTAGTGAACATGTATTTGAGGCATCATTCTACTTACAATGAACTGTGTAGAAAAGTATCAAGATTTTAGCACAGAAAGAAATCAATCTACTGATGGTAAATGGTCTGTGGTCTCACAGGGATAGTCTCATTTTAAAAAAAATTTCAAGCCATACAAATGAAATATCCTTTCTCTTTGTAGAGAACTTTATGTGGAATTCATGTGTAGGACACAGAATACTAGTTTTCCAGGCTGTCAACTATACGAAAAATTAAAAATAAAGAACATTGTTTAGTATATATTAGCTAAATAGCTAGTTTATATATATTTTAGAAGATAATAAACAATATGTCTAAATTATTTAATCAAGATTTAGTTTGGTTTGGTTTTTTTTTTTTCTGCAGACAGATGCATATCGTGATCTTTGGGAATTATCACAGTTCCCACAGCTCACCTAGTTATCTTATCAAAAGTCCTCTCTGTAGCTTAATCTTTCTTTGCACACATTCTGATTTACAGTCTATCAATTTTCCTGACAAATAAGGGAAAACTTTTACGATTTTTTTTTCTTTTTGAACATTGTTGAACCCTCAATGAGAAGGTGAGGATGAAGTCTGTTCTATTCTCAGCAGGGCTGACAATTAACTTTCAGCTGCTGTTATCCTCAGTTAAATTTACTTAACTTCTACAAAGTTTAAAGGCATGTCTAGCTATGCAAGGTTTTGTGGTTCAGAGAAATGCAAGACTTAACTGAGCAAGTTCAGTTGTAAGAAGCAGCCTAGCCATTTGGCACTGAGCTTCTCCAGGAGTGATTTACCCCACTGGTTAATTTACTGTATCACTGGATTTAATGAGTTCATTGTCTTTACAAAACATTAGAGCACACCATTATACTGACTTAATGGAAGTCAGCCATAGGCTTGCAGTGGCCATGATCAAAGACACCATTTTCACTGGTTCTCACAGAGGGGCAAGTACTTCTTTGCCTCCTTTTTTTCCTTTATTTGGAAGGAACAAAGGCCAGAGGGACGGGATACAGCCTGCCTAAACACAGGTATCTACTAGCACTTCAGATACTCTACTATTACATCTGCACAGGATGGGCAGCGATAGCAAGAGCACACACATCTGGAGCAGGATAGAAGCTGGCTGGAATGCCCCCCTGCCTCAAAGGTGATTACCAGCATATATGTGGGCAACCAGCCCTCCTCCCTGGTCCCAGGCAATGTGATCCTTTCAAAGGTGTGGACACCCTTTCTTCTGTGTGAAGTTCTTGGCACAGCTCTGACTTTGCTTGCTTCAGCACCAGCTCAGGCCTAAATCCTCATTCTTGTTTCTGACTTCAATCTTGTCAGCACTAATTCATAGTTCCCGTTTCAGCTTCTGCTCCTACTCTGCTACTGACCCTGCCCTGCAGCATCAGAGGTGGTTTCTCAGTTAAGCAGTACAGCTGAGTCATAACTTTAAGACCATGGAGTAGATTCGTGTCAGCAAGCACAGATTTTAGGATATTTTTCAGTATGAATGTCACAATCAGATCTGACAGAATTCTCTGTGTTGACAAACATAAAGGTATGTGTTTTATTGTTAATTAGCACATTTTATATAGAATGACTGCCTAAAAGTGATTAAGAAATCACTTAAAAAAAGAAATTAAAAATCGATAAAAATTAGAAACAGGTAGTAAAGAGAAAACAAAACAAAAGGAAGACCATTTAAAATGTTTAAGAAAACGATTAATTTCTTTATCAAATATATCCAACTTAGTATGGTTTTCATTATCTAGTCAATAAAAGATTTAGAATAAGGGAGTGGTTGTCATGAATTGGAATACTCTGAGTCCATGACATCCAGGACTGTAACTGTTTTATGACTACCACATGTCCTAGAATAACCGTTTTTGCCATTGCAATGAAATAAAGAATCCTTATAGTATGAGCCAAGTATGTATTTTCTTTGTTTGTAACATTGAAACTGGCAGTTCAGAATGTTTAACAGAAGTTCCAACTGCAACTTGACGTTCGTGTAACTCACTGTAACAATGAGGCAACCAATACAAACCACACTTCCACCTAAGTATTTTTTTTAGTCTGCTGTAATGAACCCCAAGCCAAAATTCATATGTTGATCTGCAAACTCAAAATTAAAGTAGTTCATTACTTCTTTGGGTCTGTATATATGCACGGGTACATTTGCTTACCAGGTCAGAAAGCACGTAAGAATGATGGACTCATTCCTTCCTTTCTGTTAAGATTTATAAATACTTCAAATCCAAAGAAATAATAGTAGCATACAATTACACTGAAAGAATTTAAATGTTGTTCTATAAACCTATTAAGTTCCCTAGTCACACAAATGAAAACTGAGTATCAGCTGCTTAAACTAAAATAACTTGTCTGCTTTAAGAGCAAACATTTCCAGAAGCTGGCTCTCAGCTAAACCAATGTAATTAAAAAGTTCAGCTTCTGAGCTCTAAAAATCTTACTATCTGTAATTGTGGTAGGTTATGGCTTAGCAGTTCTAAATTATTAGTTATGAAAAATTCTTTCCCTTTTTTAGGGGAAGTATAAATATAATTATAAGGAGATCAAGAACCAAGGAATATGAGATGCAAGCGTTAGAGATATTGAGACTGTATAAATATTTCAATGTTTAAAATCTTGATTTAATAATTTTTCTGGGAGAAAGAGATTTCACTAATCTTCCCATCAACTTATCCCCTAATGTTCACCATTTTCTAAGAGGCTATAATTTACACACACAAAAAAACCCATGTTTCTGACAGACCAAGTCATGGCAAAAAGAATATAAAAATGATAATATTTTAGGGGGGTTCCCAGTCTCAAACTTGTCTAATTTGGAAGTGGAAGATATTCACTTTTGTAAATTTTTAGTTAAGGCCTGGGATATTGCAAGCAAAACAGTAGACTCAAAATTATGCAACTTCCTTGTAGGTGAAG
The DNA here is from genome assembly GCF_000699245.1 of Pterocles gutturalis. Lineage (NCBI taxonomy): Eukaryota > Metazoa > Chordata > Aves > Pterocliformes > Pteroclidae > Pterocles > Pterocles gutturalis. Next base: position 4,558 of record NW_010125300.1, read on the forward strand.
CAGGTTTCTAAACTAGGACAACAGAAATCTGAATTGGAACATTATTAAATTTCCTTGACCATGTAGTAGTCAAGACCATTGGTGGATCCTTCCAGAGGGACTGAGAAGATCAGAAATCTTTAAAAAAAATAGCATTTTTTAGGGTAAGTTGCCTTGTTAAAAGCTGCTTGGTTGAATAAGTTTTAGTTTTTTACATTTCATTTTTGAAGTTGTATGTTGTTATTTTTCATTTGCATATGAGTGGTAACTCAATCAGTGGGTGTTTGGGAACCTGGACAAGGGATGCAAAAGCCAAACATAAGGCAAAATTTCTGAGGAATTTTCATAATTTGTGAATTTTCATAATTTATGAATTTTCATAATTTATGAAAAACAGTGATACATAAATGGCAAAATAGAAAATGTTTCAGAAATGTTTTCGACTTCAGCTATCAAGCTAGTAGGAAAAAGTGCTTGTTTTCTTCCCACATTATTACTAAAAAATCTGCTGGTACTTAAGAGTTAGCAATTGAATTGCATGTACTTTAGAGAAACCTGATAATAATATGGAAAGATATCAGTAGAAGTTGAAGTATTTCCTTCTATAATACTTTCAATTGCTGTCAAGGTCTTACAGAGCCCTTTAATTGATATTTCATGCAACAAGATGTAAAATATCCATGAAAATCCTTTACTTGGCAATCAATCTGGGGATAACGGATTGTTAAAAGCTTTCTTGTTTTGAAAGATTCTTTTTCTACTTGATATAACAGAAACTGTACTTGATATAACAGAAACTGTTTTAAAATCAAGGCACATTTAATCTATCTGTCAAACCTTTCTGTACCGTGAATTGACAGCATGGACACATCATCAATACAGTATTGCATTGCTGTTTGTATGTTATCTATACCAGCTCATTTCAGCACCCCTCATTTTTTTTTGTGTATGCCCCATAGTTCTGACTTCTGGGATGATGGATATTCTCGTAAACAGTGTAATGAGCAGTTGGACTGGAGGAACCTCCCATTCTCTGCAAAAGAGTGCAGATATCTGCTAAGTACTGGTAATGTGCATGAAGTTCCACGGAAATTAGCTTGCAAAGAAATTAAATTGAAAAAAGACTTTCTGGTCTGGTTCTGAGAAAGAGAGTGGTTGACTAAGGAAACATTAGAGTTCAAAGAGGATTACTTTAATGTTCACCAGAAGTGTAACATGAAGAAAATTTGAAGGAAGTACAGCAAACTTGCAGCAATAGCACCTAAAACCACAATAACAGTGGAAGAAGTCCACCAAGCCTAGTTGCTTATTATGTGTGAACAGTATCACCACAAGCAAAGAAGTTCATGTTGAAAGTCATGCCCAGACTTTCTCCTTATTTCAATGGTATCACATGTTTATGAACTAAAACTTTCTGCAGCAGCACAGTGAAGGATGATACTTTGCACTTTTTCCATGTAATAACAGAGGCACTTTATGGCATTACAGAATCATAGAATCATAGAATGGTTTGGGTTGAAATGGACCTTAAAGTTTATCTAATTCCAACCCCTCTGCCGTGGACAGGGACACCCTCCACATCCTCATTACCACAAAGATGCCACAGGTATCTCCTATTTAATCATAAAAGACAATTTAAATAATCTCAGTTCCTGTGAAGTGGCAGTTGCTGGCAAATATTAAATTGTTGCTAATAAGTCATAGAGTCATTACTGTAAACATGATAGCAAATACACTGTAAGAAACAGGTAAAATATATTATTGTGGATGCGCTTTCTATCACAGATCATCTCATGATCCATTATAGAAATAAGAACTTCTCAACCATATGGTAGTCAGTATTGCTGCTACATTTTGAGATTCTGATCTTTTCTTTACGTTTTTTATTCTTTCTTTTTTTCCTTTTGTTCAGTAAGAGAGGATTCCAGAAGAAGCCTATGAGAACGTTGTAATGGCAGATAATGTTAAAGGGAATTGCCTTATTGGTTTAAGAAATCTGATAGTCCATCCCCAGATAAAATGACCGGAGACTCACGAAAAGTCATGCAGACAGAAAAATTTACTGTAGAAGTTGGAAACATTAACTACTATGGAAGTAAACTCATTTATAACTGTGAAATAGTCAAGATTAAGGCTACTAAAATAATAATTGAAACTCCTTCTTTAATATTAGTGATATTCTTATGCTAAGTGATTTTTACTCCATTGAGTTCTGTTGAGCAAAATATTTTTGTTTAAATTTTTATTTCTACTGAAGAAAAAAATAAATACAAGCTATTAAATACGTCATCTGGCTTGAAGAAGAATCCTGCTTATGAGGCTTCAAGTATGCTAATTATCATACGAGTTAGAAATCAGTTTCTACCTCTGATTTCTTTAAACCTTTCTCCAATCTTTATTAATTTAAAAAACCCTGTAATAATGTTGATGCAAAAGACAAGTGTTGGTGATAGGTTCCCTTATGAGTCAGTGTATCCTCTGCAATAAAATATACCGTGAGCCTGTTCCAATTTAAGAGAATAATTCAGTAGCCTTTTGTAATGGTTTGGACTGTGTCTAACAGCTTTTTCAATGAGCTTTTCAATAACATAATAAGCTGCAGTGCATAGACTCGTGGCACTATTTCACTAAATGCAAGTGGTGGAAAGTGAACTTATAGCATTGGATTGAAACAGGAAAGGATGAATTTTACAGAGTTTGTTTTATTAGTAACAATTTTCATCTAGGTTCACTGGCCACATGGGAATCCATCTGCTGAAATTAGTCTTCAAAGGGCAAAGTCACAGCCTGGCTTGTCTCACTGTATTAAGGTAGCAGACTACAAAAAGTGTTGGAGGAAGAAATTTCCACTTCAGGACTGGTGAAGAGTAAAATAATGACTCTACTGTTGGTGGTATCAATCCTTCAGCTCTTGACACTCATACAAAGTCTATACAGAAAAATGAACATGTCACCATAGCACAGCACCTCTGGTTTAGCACAATGAAGTGCTGTGGTCTGTTTCTGCATGTGCTGGTATTTAGGAAGCTAATTACTGCAGGATCCCCAGCTCCATCCTCCACTTGCAGGTGCATAGTGACACCTTGCTGATTCTTTTTCAGTTTAGTTGGTGTCCTCGCTAGCTAGAGAAAGTTGACACAAACGTGCTACTCACAGCTTCCTATTGCTAGCAAGGAAGTTCCCTTGAAAATTCGGCCCAGAACCTTAGAGGGGCTCAGCTTTATGTAAAAGTTTACTTAATCCTACTCACATTTCTCTCTGAGGCCTCAGAAGAGAAGATATTAAATCCATGCCTTAGACTGTCAGCTATGTAAAATTTAAAATGCACTACAACTTTAAATGCCAATGAAACGTATTATACACAGTGTTCTCATTTTCTCTCACAACATAGAAGACAGGTCTCACTATATCAATCTCATCAATACAAGTATTTGTAGAGCACATCCCGCAAATATATCTCCTGAAAATGTTACAAGCATTTATTTAGTGTCACTACATTTGTTATGGACTTAAAAGTGACCCTAATGCTACAGGAAATACAGGTGAGATTTGCAGACCCTCCAGTGTGGCAGGAGTACTGTCTGTAGAGCTCCAGTACAGTGCAAAGAAGAGAGAAATATTCCTAAAATAAGTATAAATAAAAACAAAAGTAAAACCAAAGAAAGGTAACAGAGAAGACAACAGATAAATAAATGTCTGTGTTCAGAAAATTAACACATTATATTTTAAGATTTTCATGTCTAAGCAGAGTTAGAAAACACAGAGAGGAACTGTGAGCCCAATTCACCACATCAGTGAAACTATGATGAAGTCTTCTCAGGTTTTATAAATGCATCTCTCTGTAAAGAGCCCTCAAGTAAGAAAAATTAAATGTATATAGGTGGAGGAATTCATCCTCTCCCACTTGAATTAATCCTTAATAATCCACTGAAACTCATAAAACATAAACCACATCAATACCCCTCAGTATATAACTCCTTATTAAATGCAAACCCCAATATACCATAAAACTCAAAAGAAAATGGGAAAATGACAGTAACAATGTACTGTGAATGTGAATGTTATAACATATGGAGGACAACTTTATAAAACAGCAAGACATGCAGATCTAAAATTAACATACTTTAAGCTCCTGTGGAGATTGTACTGGACTTCAGAAAAAGGATACTAATTATGTTTAAGAGACTCTTATGAATCTTGGGGACATAAAAAATAAACAATGTGTTCATGCAGTGCACTTAAAGGTCTATATTTACTTTCCCTGACATTCCTTTTTCTTTGTTGCTTTTGCTGCTTTGGGAGGAGCTCTTTGACCCATGTTGAGAAGACAACCGCTTGGGGACATATTCTCTAGGATAAGAGAACTATTGCAATAATAGTCTCCTCCTCTGCATCAACTTAACAGATGTATGAAGACAGTAAGATTGATATGTTTGGTTATAGACAGTTTTAATCCTTTGTTGGGAGATGCTACTGCTCCCTTGCAGTGATGGAAAGAACACTTTGTAACCATAGCATATAATCCATAACATGCATAATGTTACAACTCACATTATGTACAAATTTAAATGTCTCTCAAAACAAGAAAAAAAAAAGAAAAAAGAAAAAAGAAAACTAAGGAAACAGGAGAGGCCATCCTGATGCATACTTGTGCAAGGAATCTGCAACTTTATCTGAAATTTTAAATGACCTTTTGTCACAACTGGCAGAAAGCCCCATTCTAATAATGAGTTTACAGGAGGAAGCTCAGACAGTTTGGAGACTGCTTCTGAAGTCTGAAACAAACTGTCCAGAGACGTTCTTTGGCTGTTCTCATACAATTTCTTTTGCAGTTGGCAGACAGGTACCTACTGCGTTCCCTAAGCTGTGTGACCAGTTTCCTAAAAGTACACCTAACTTTCATAGCTGCATGGGGTGCTACTCATAATTTTTACAGAAATGACAGCTCCCACATTGAATTATTTTATGATTTTTAACAAAGCAGACACTGTCATAAGTTTCACAGATGTTGCAAATAACACCATTTGTACTCTAGCTCAGTTATGTAGCTGTTAGATTGTGCACACTTTTTCTTAGCCTTATAATGAAGGTCAGCAGAGTAACTAATCCACACCACAAATTTTAGCCACAGTTGGTTTGTCCTCCTGACATGCTCCTTTTTCCCTCGTCATTTTTCTGAGCTGCATGAGTGAGTTCTTTGGAGAAAAACCCAAATATCCCAAACACCCAGTGATCAAAGGAGCTGAACAGAGGAAAACATTTTATTTTCACATTTGCAAAGCTGGCAATCAGCAAGAGCAAGAGACCTTATCACATCTCCTCCACAACAGGACATGTTCACTGGTGTTGAAACAACACTGGTGTTAGCACAGTTTCATTCTTGCTGTGTAGTGAGCTTCCCCTGTACTCCGGGCTGGAGTTCACTGGGGTGCTCCCATGCTGTTTCCTCTCCCATCACTGCTTAGTTTAGCTTGTAACTAGTCCCTTATGCTGCTGAGCAGTTGCTGTTCACCTTTTGTACTGAAAATTGTACCTTCACTGCTTTTTTGCTAAGGTTGATCAGGATTTCATTTTTAGGCAATTACCATGTCAGAAATTCATTTTCAGAAATTTCAATAGCCGAAGGAATATCAGTTTTTCTAATGAGTTTGTATAAGTTACAATTTACTGAGATATGGAAAGAAACATTTTTTACAACTGCTTTCCTCTCCAAAAAGATTAGGCTCTTGGTCAACCCAGCATTTTGGGGCTTATAAATAAGGGTAAAGGTCAGTGGTATTTTAGTCCAGGAAAAAAAAAAATACTCACTTGTTAAAACCATTCATAATATCACTTTCAAAATTCTTTTGGTAGAAGGCTGATTACAATCCCAAGGAGACTGAGCCTCCCTTGAAAAAATGACAGTGCTTTCATCAAATTCCCTTGGATGAAAGTTAGAATGGTCTCACTGAACTAAGCACACAGTCATTGATTTTAAGAGTGGTATTTCATTTTCTTATTCTTAGAAATGTTCCCAGACAAAAAGAAATGTTCATTTCCACCAAAACCGATTCTTTTCCTCAGCTAAATTTTCTCAACAAATTAAACTTATTTGATCTAAAACTATTTTATTTCTTCAGGCAACTAGAAAATCAATGATTCAAGCAGAATCTCTCTAGTTTAGCTGAAGGGGGCTGAATTGCACCCAATCTCCAAAAATATGAATGAAGTATTTTTAACCCCCTAAATTGTTGCTAATGTACTGGCACTTGTTTAATGTAAAAGCCAGCTTCCTTGATTCCCCAGTGTTAAAAAATTCTCCTATATATTTTGTCACATTTTTTTCTAATACTAGAAACTAAGTATTATTATACAGGAGGAAAATCTGAACAGCACTATTATCTAACTGGGTTTTTTTCAGTGTTATATCTGCAAGTTTTTGCTACAGCTAATGTTGCAGTGCAGATTTGAGATTAATCCACAACAATGTATTAACAGAATTACATTGTCTGTTACTAAGTCTGTGTAAAGCTAAAGTTGTCTGTCAAGATGCCATTTTCCAAACTTAAAATGAAGAGGAAGGAAAATTCAAAACCAATGTAAGTACACAGAGAAAAAATACTCCCCCTCTTCCAACTCCATAGACGTCAGACCAGTAACAGGATTGAATAAGGAACACAGTTGTTTTGCTAACTACATGTGATAGTCTCACTACTTTGCCTTTAAATTCCCTTTAAATTCCCATTTACCAACCAGAACTGGCTCACAATGACCTGGCAGGTTTTGGTGATCATTTGATGCTACTACACCCTGGTTGTTTCTGAGTTACAACACCTCTCCCAGCTGCTCCTGAGGAGGAACAATTAAGGGCCACTACTTTCTCAGAACTGTGCCTACACTCACTTAGAATAACCCCAGATGTCTACAGAACAGAAATTAATTGGTCTTTATACAGCTTCATACTCCCAGCAGTTAATATATGTTTTACCAAATGATCAAAATACACCTCAGAAGAAGTCCCTCTTTATGAGAGAAGATATTTTCATCCTGCTTCACTTTCAACCATACAGCCTAGCAGAATCCAGGCCCAGGTGAGAGCTTACAGTCCAAATAAATTTTCAGGTTTCTTCTACAGAAGTTAAAAATCACCTCCAGATTACGCACGTTAATTTACCATGGCTGGGATTGTTACTTTGCTGAATCAAGCTTCCTGTTATGGAAACAAAGTCATCCATGTCGCACAAGTTCAGGAAAGGATCTTTAATACCTAGCGGAGTGTTGTAACAATCATAACCAAGGACACCTCACCTACTCCAGGATCATTTGCATTTGGTAGCAGAACCAAGGACAAATAATGAAGTCTTGAATCCTTCAACAAAGGCAAATATAACAAATGACACAGAGAAACTGCTGTTAAAAATCAGGGAACTGTTTAACACACAATGGGTCCGATTCCCCTGATCTAGGCTGTCAATTCTACCAGATTCAAAGATACACACATACAAAATACAGTTGATAGTATATAACCATGTATTTAGAAATTATGTGCTAGCATATCTAGGTCAGCTTTATCTGAGTATGGTTCAGTCCTGCCCTAAAATGTTTGTAGGATGTACTTTGAGTTCTGTCACTTTTTGTTCTGGTCTTCATGCCTTTCTCTGCAAACCTCAATATTCTGCCTGGTACTAAGCTCTTGCAAACTGGACCTAGAATGCACCTAAAAGCAGGAAGCAGGGAACACTAACGAAATTATGCTCAAGTCATAGGCTAAAATCTGAGCTAGCAGGACAGAATAGATGCCTAGAAAGATAACATCCAGAGATGTAGGTACAGCAGTCCTCCAGATCACAGTTTTACTTTTAGGTATCTGGCTGTTGGTCCAAAACTAGGTTTCCGAAAAAAAGAGAGAATGACACTTCAAAATTACATCACAGAGAAGGGCGTTGTGTGAACTCTTTTTATCTTTTTATGACATCTTCATGGAGGTCTTTAGGAAGGAAAGATAGTAACCTGCATTCTTTCAGTGAATTTGGGTTCATGCATTGTACTTCCAAGTGAACTTGTCTTCCTAATCTGTGTCCTTCAAACAACACTGGGAAAACTATTGCTGTGCCCATTTTTATGAAAGAGCTGTATTTATACGAAAGATGCTGTCTCATGCCTAGTTTAGAATGCATGTGGGACAACCACTAGGATTTTCGTATGGCTGCCAGGCTGGATAAACCTTTCCATGGCAGCATCTTAGATTGGATGTGTAAGGTAGAAAAAGCTTATTTTCAAATTTAGTCAAACGTAGGTGCACACAGGGTTCTGGCAAGTCCAGCCAAGATTCTGACTTAAGAAAGAGTAAATTATTCTGGCATTTTGCTGCAGAAACTTTAGTTGACTTAAATGTTACATGGGAGTCTTAGGATCATTCTCTTATGCTGATTCCAGTATTCTTTTCTAGACCTAGCCTAAGTGCTTTTACTCAAAGTCATGTTGAAGTATACACTGTGTATTGATATTTACAAAGCTTAAAGCTATTACTACAGGTGCTTTCATTGTACCTGTTTAAAGATAAAAGGTCTGATTGCTCATTTATGAGCTTGCAGTTGAGCCCAGAATCATGGAATGGAAGAAGCCCTGCAGACAGACTAAACAGGTATGTCTTATAGACTTATTAGTTCTTTCACAACACACTCTTGCAAAGAATGTACATATTTATTTTTTTATTACAGATACTTCAACCACACTTAGAGACTGCTTCCCACAAGCTGTACTTTCTTACAAGAAGAAATGTGGAGAGAAGAAGGACGACATCAGGACTTCATTTCTCTTTGTGTACAACTCTTCTGCAATGTCAGAATACAAGAACAGTCATGGAGTGCTGCCAAGTCCAGGAAGCCTGGCAGGTAACACCACTGCAGCCACATTTTGAGGAGCCATGGCACCACTTGCAACTCACACTAACTAGCAGAGAAGTGGGTAGTCTCGCTGACGGCTTGTGGAAAGTGAGCACAAGATTCCTCACCCCTCTTCATTTGCCACAAACCTCTTCTCATCTCTGTGATGACTTGTGGGTTCTGGATACAGAGGTAAGGCTTCCTTCCCTTCACATGGGAATTGAAAATGATCATACAGCAAGATAAACTGATATGGTCATGCATAAGGTCAAGCATCATGACCTTATGTGATTTTAACTCTTCAGCAAAGACTGGCAGCTGCAGTAAGAGGCAAACACAGGAGGCATAATGTACATTTCTGGAATATGTTTTTTTTAAGAATGTACTTCATCAAGTGTCTACAGCATGTTGCAATATGACGCAAGAATTTCTAGCTGACATCTGAAGGCAATGCGTTCTCAGCATTAGATTCTTAGTAGTCTCTTCATGATGAAGTAGTCTCTAAGAAGTTACACAAATTCAAAAGCAAACACTTTTCAATGCAGTCTACCAGTAATTTCAGCATTTATACCTCCATAGAGCAGCTTAAGCCCTTATGCCACCTCAAATCTTATTTAAGATTATTTGAAAGTTTATGCTCTTTCCAAAATCTGAGGTGGTTTGAGTGATTATGGATCAAGAGACCTTAATGTGCCTTAAAAACATACAGTACTCCAAGGATTTTAGGCAATTTAAGCACTTATGCCATCGTAAAATGCTTGAAGTGCTTAGACTGTCTTGAATATTTAAGGTGGTCTAAAAGTTCATACTACATCATCTGGGATGGTTTGAACAGTCAATTCCTTGCCAGAATTTGTAAATTATCTAAAAATTTTCTGAAAGTGGAACATTACCCTGTAACTAGATAAAACTTCACAGCAATTACAAAAGTACTTTTACATTATTACTATTGTTATTACAAAGTTAGTTCAAGCCAACATTAGCACATTACCACCATTGATCGGCACTCTTCTCTAAAAATACAACACAGGCTTTAATTTCTAAACACAACAAGATTTCTGAAATCAGGGATTGAGCTGATAGCGGGCTTATTTTAATAGAGACTCACCTAAAGTTTTCAGCATTGAGTATAAAAGTCATCAAATGAAACATGTAGCTACTCTTATAGACATTAAAATGATGAAGTCTGTCATACATAGTTCTTCTGAAATATTTTCACCTCTGATCGGAATGAAAATTTAGAATTACTGGCACCTGAATAAAGATATTTTTTTCATGAGAACACTCTATGCTTCAAAAACCATGCATGTCCAGTGTTGTGAGAAGAGTCAGCATGACCCACTGTCACACACCAGTCAAGTTTCCATCACTGAGGCGTTGGAGTAATGAAGCGTCATGCAAAAAAAAAAAGGTTATGTAATAACTTAGGTTAACATTATTTGAAGATAGTGAAGGTACAAAAAATGTGATAATTAATACTTTTGTCTGTGTGTGACTTCTGGATTCTCAACTTGATTTCACCATTTTCTGCTGCAGATGTGCAGGGAACACTGCAAAATTTATTTATTTTATGCCCAGCTCCTACTAGACAAGAAACATTTTCAAATAAATGCATAAAATCTTGACACTTTCTGTCAACCTTATCGACAACATCATGATGGCATACAAAAATGAACGTGAGAGAGAGAGCTTATTTTTCTCTCAGCTGCACTAGTGCCTCTGTGTGGTAGGAATGGCAAACACTGAAACAGTACAGCAAGTTTGCAGCATTTCAGCAGTCAACTGAAATCAACCAAGAATATTGGGTGACTGGTCAGTTAGAATTTGCAAATGTAGAGTATTTCAGTCACATATCTCATCTACTTACAAATTTCCTAAAGTAGGCATTTTCTTTCATCTTAAATGCACAAATTTCTTGTCTTGACAACATCTAAATAAACCTATGAATAATATCCTGAGACTTGTTCAGGCACTAGTCTTTCTGTGAAGGCTAGTGCCTAAAAAGTCACTGTAGATCTTGAATGCAAAGTATGAAGCCACACTGGGTAAATAAGCTTCACTGAAGCTCCCATCCCAAAAAGGAACCCAATGCTACTTCTGCGTAGGTCTCATTCACTGATCTCACAATCTTCTACCAACTGCCAGCTGTCTATAACAGTTTTTCTGTACACACACATGAAGCAAAATTGTCTTATTATGCTTTATATTTAATTTATGCTAATGAAACAAAATCAGTCTAGCAAAGAACAGACTATTTATTATTCTCATGGCTAAACAACATCTGTGGAAATCTTTGTCAGTCAGGGTCCTGAACAAGCCTTTAAGTCTTACTTATGAAGTGCATTCATACAGAGAAATACTTGACCAGATTAAAAATTTTCTCCCTATTAAAATTACATGGGATGTACTCTGAGCAGACTTAATTGGTATTGATATGGGAGATGAAGTATCAGTGTAATACTCCACAATCAGTTGTGCAGATCTGTTCAGTCTCCTTTACAAGTTCAGCTCTGTGAATAGCTTCAGCAAGTTAAACCTTAAAAGCCATTCAGATGGGATTCAGGCATTATTCTTTAATTATTATTAAAACTGAAGTCTATAGTGGGAGAAAAAAGCAATGCTGAACTAATCACACTCTTATTCTAGTCTCATAGGGAGACTTCATTTGTGAGTTTCTCAAAAAGGATGACATAGCTGTCATGGTTTCATGATTCCCACAATGCATTTCTTTTTCTCTTCATTAATCTGTCACTAATTCAGTCTGTGAAGGCTGTGTCATAATCAGATCTTACATTTCTCCCCATTACTGTGGAACAAATTACAACATTTTTCATTTCAGAAAGCCTCTGCTATTATTTCTGCTGTTGATAGGATGTTCTTAAGTTAGAGCTCTCAGTCCTTGCAGTCCCTTGCCCCTAACTTAAAGCCACTTCTTTAAAACATACAAAAAATTTACACTGAAAATAATAAGGACATCATATCATCCTTCATCACATTTATTAGAAGGGTGCTAGTTCTTGAGTTTAGGAGAAAAATCTATTATTTTTCATTACTCAGTTTCTTTCATAGCTGCACTTCAACCTGTTTTCTGAAGAAAAAAAAAAAAAAAAAAAAAAAAGATAATCTGTAATGAAAATTAAAACCTAGAAATGTGTATGACCTGTACTAACAAAAATACAGATCTCTAGCTTGGTGCAGAACTATTATTGTTAAAGCTAAAATGAAGCCACTTCTGAGACTGGATTTCTCAAAAGATTAATATCAGACAGTTTAGCACACAGAAATCTTTTCAAAGTCATTAGCAGTTGTCAAAATTGCTACCATCTGATGACTGCTTCCCATCTGAAATACAATGGATTTGGTGGTCTCAGTCCTCTTCAGGAGACACTAATTCACCTCACTAAACATAACTGCATTTGACACTGGATGACCAAAGGGCCAAATCTTGAATATTTAAACAGCCAAATTAACCTCCCACTCCTAAAAGTACCAAATTCAGGCATGTGTTACCTATTGGAAGCTTGCAGAATCACTTATTAAACTGAGGCTTTTGGTGGTGAAAATAGTCTTTTATTCTCCAAGACCACTACTCAAAAACTGAACTACCTAGAATGCGATAGTTAATTTATCATAGAGTAATAAGGTTTATGTCATCTGTAAAATAACAATGTTGACATTTTAAGTATATTCTCCAGACACTCAGTGAGACTTGGTTCTATTAGTGTATTTCTTATCTGTGATCTTTAAATGCATTTTGCAATTGCAAGGAGCAAATCTGCCCATTTTAGACATATAGTCTCAGATACCAGAATACTTGAGATGTTATTGATGGCAAAAACTTAAACTCTACCCCAATCCACAGTGTCTTTCCTGATTTGTTTGATTGCCCAGAACTGTCCCGAGTAACTCTGGGTTATGCCTGTGTTATGTCTACACTAACTCCGTGAAACAAGAGCTGATTGGTAGGTTGAAGCAGCTGGTGCTTGGCCCTCACAACTACATTATTTGCAGCTCAGGGCCTTTTCTCCCAACACATTTAGCCTGGTCTCCTGGTGTAGCACACCATATGAGTGTAGTAATGTTGTCCAAAAAAATAGTCAAACCCTCAAATTCCAGTGAAAAGTTGGAACACATCTGGTGCACGCCTGGAGTGAAGTTTATCTTTTTTTTAAAAAAAAATAAACCTACTTCAAGCACACCATAGTTTTATGAATCAAACTAGCTCTCAGTAACTGGAAATGATTGGGAGGTTCACTTCAAACTGCACTACTGCTTCAAATCAAAATACTAACTTTGAGGGAACTAACATTAGTTTCTTTCATGTTCCCAAAGTGGCTACTGATAGACCTAAGTTATGCAATAAATGGAGTGAAGCGGCTTCATGCATTCTGAAGCTGTAGTGCAAATGTTGTTTTCACCTTCTACTTTAGGCAGTCAGCTGTCACAAGAGAAATTCCATACATCTGTTCACTATTAGCTTGGATAGCTGCTTTATCCCCAAACACTTAATCACAGGGTATACATCCAATACTTTCCTTTTGAAGAGGATATAGGTGTTCTGAACAGCTGTGTTTCTTTTATTACTCTAAAATCTCCCACTCTAACACAACCTCTAGGGTAAATGTCTCGTTTTCTGTGCTGCTTTTGTTTTCAGTGTGCAAATCTACAGATGAAGCTTAGTTTAAATAAGTCATACACTAACAAAATTTGACTTTTATTTGGTATTGTGGCCAGATGAAGGTTCATTTCTCAAAATGAAGCCCTAGAGCTATAATTCACTGTTGGTAGCTCATGCTGTCCAGAATGGCTTTATTCTAAAAGATGATTAAAGAAACATGAAATATTCTTATTCAAGATAATTTCTGAACCTAATATGTTTTCTACTTTAGTAAAGCTGGTATGATAACAAAAATACGATTTTTTTTTTAAATACTGATTTAGTAATTACAATTCTTTTAATTTCAGAAATAAAGTCAGTTCTTCCATGGCAGAATACTAGCAAAGTCCTATATCCACTGTGTATCATCATCAATAGAGATTTTTCAATAAACATTATTTTGTTGCTATCACTGCAATTTTACAGCAGTTTATTTCTGACCTGTAAGCTTAGGTAGGTAGCCCTGATGGATCATATTTTGCATTACGGTGCCTTATCTATTTGTACCATGTCTCAGTGAATACATATCTCTTAGACTTCTTGATACATTCATAGCTGTTGGTGGATATTTTAATAAAGACAGAAATATTGGTGTATGAATTGTAAGCACATAAAAAACCTCAATGTATCCATCCATTACCCTACATCCGCAGCCACAACATACAAGTAGGGATGCTACAAGAAACCTTCAGTGTCAACATCTGAAAAAGAATAGGATAAAAACGGCTTCTCCAAGCAACAATTTGTTAGGGGCCATAGGTGACTGAGGGTAGCCTCTGCAGCAGAAGATAATTCCAGAGCTTTACCTGCTTGCCACCTCTGGAGATCCAGCATAGAAGGGCAACAGATTCACCACAGGAAAAGGGGGAACCATGCTGTGATTATTGCTGAATCCTTCTTATTTACCTGACACTATCTCAGAGAGGCACCTGGAGTTTTCCCTCTTGCCTTGCCCTTCCTGTTGTATAGATGACCAACATGACCTTCTAAAGGACTCCCAAAAATATCCCCTTCTGCATTTAAGGTTGCTGTTCTATACCAAATACATGGGTATCAATCTCTGATGTAACTTTTGTTTACATTTGCTGTTCCCACCAAAAAAAGTTTTGTTCTTTCTAACACTTTTTTCTCTGTTTTCCTGTTGTTTTGTGCACTGTGACTATCCTGCTACTGACAGCTACTATTATTGATAGACTAATAATTGGAAATGTGAAAACACTGAACAAATACAAGACCATTTTGACTTCCTTTAATTAAACAATATTCTATGCATTTGATTTTTTACTGTATTTATTAAAAATAGGTGATATAATTTTGATCTCCAAGAAAGACCACCATCCTTCAAGTCTGCATATGTTTATGTAAGCATTCTGTCCATTAAAGTCAGCTTTTATTCTTAAATGGAAATCTTGACATAAAATATATTAGTGTTCTCAAGACCAAGATCACTGGTTTCTGTTCTCTGCTTCTCTGCCTCTTTTCAATGACCTAATGACTACTGCTGAAGTAGAACAGTAGAAAGCTCAGGATGCCTTCACTTTCAGATGTGCAAGCCTCTCGCAGAGGCTTTGTGAAGACCTGATTGAACACCAAAAGCCAAACTATTTCTACTAGACACTTCTGTTTTGCATTGACAAACGGAAACTCTCCATTGACACAGAGATGGTTTTATAGACACTGCATCTTGCTTTTCCTCTTCACTAGATCACTTTTCCTCTTTCTGGTGAATCACAACTACATGACAGACCTCCAAAGTAAACTGACTCCTTGCTGCAAACTTCAGCCCACATCAAACACCGTTAGACTGTGTTGTGGCTTAAACCCACTCAGCTAGCAGCAAACCACACAGTCACTCACTTACCCTTCCCCCTCTGGGGGATGGGGGAGAGAATTAAAGGGATAAAGGGAAAAGAGACTCATGGATTGAGATAACAATTTAATAACTAAACTAAAATAATATTGAAAATAATGATAATGATAATAGAAATAGATACAAATATACAAATACATAAATGAGTGATACACAGTGCAACTGCTCCACCTGATGACCAAGGCTCACCCCATTCCCGGATAACAATCCCAGAGCAGACAGAGAGTTATGAAACTACAATCCTGGAAAAGAGATGAGAGCCTAAGCCTCTGAGAGACCAAGAGTCAACCAAGAGAGCAAGAGGACCCTGAGAGAGAGGGAGATAACCCAGAGGGAGAGAGAAAGAGCACTTCTGGACAGATCATTACCTACATACTGGGCACTGACCCATGGTATAGAATATACCATTGGCCAGCTTGGGTCTCAATCCTAAGGTCAATTCCTAGGCTAGTAATTGGGACTGCACTCCCTCCTAGTTTCTCCTGCACCTGCAGGCACTGGCACAGCAGAGAATCTGGAAAGTCTTTGGCTGTCCTGGCAGGAACTACAAACATGAGTATGTTATCAGCCTTCTTCTGAGCACAAAACAAAAACATAACCTCTTACTAGCTACTGTGAAGAAAGTTAACTCTGTCCCAATTAAACCAGGGCAGGCTGACGGGTCTTTCATAGGATGAAAGAGGATGAAAATACATGAGGATATTAGACAAACCTCAACTCTATTTTCTTTACAAAACCGCATGAAAATTATAAAGCTACGACAAGCAGAGGATCCATCTGGGACAACAGTGCTCCAATCATTTTGTGCATTTTCTGTTATATGCAGTAGTCTGTAGATATCTACTGTTATTTGCAAAACGATATTACGAGGGTAATTAATTATGCTATGGATACCATGTGCAGAATCTAGCTGTATTGTCTTGCCTCTTGTTCTTTGTTGTAACTGGTACAGCAAATCTGTTCTCATTCAGAAACTGTTAGCAAGAACTTGCAAACTGAGCCGGTAGGAGCAGTAAACTCTTAACTGTTTTTCTAAATGAAATACCATGTAGTGGAAAACAAACAAAACCTGAAGGTCAGTAGAATGTAAAAACAAAACTGAGATTATGTAATCCTGGGTAATAAACTGGGAGCGGGCGTACAGGATGGGGGCATTTGCTCCTGGCAATGCTCCCCCTTCAGAAAACCTGAGTGAGTCTGGTGTGTTTCAATGTGTGATCCTGATCCCGGCAGACTGGAGCTCGACCAGGAGGGAATTTTTTTTCTGGTCTGCTAAAATAAAATTAAAAACTCCTTGCAACTAAGGAGTTGTTAACTCAGTATTAAAACAGTTCTTGTTTAATAAAAGAATTCTTTGTTCATTGTCTTCTTATTCTGTATGATATTGTAAAAATCTGTGTTTTAATACAGGTCTGACAGACCTCGCTGTATTGTACACTACTTGTCATTCCAGCTATCTTTAAGAGTCACAAAACAATAGGGAAAATTAATTTTTTTGCCTAGAGATGAAAAAAGAAATAGTGTTCAAAATGAGGTCTAGGCAAACATCTTTTTCAAAAACTGAAAATTTCTTAATTTATTCTATTTTTATTATTATTTACAAAATTGTATATAGCAATCCAATACAAACAAAGTAATGAGAAAATGAGACTCGCTCACCGGAATTAGTTGCCTTATAAACAAATGTAGCACTGTTGAACTAGTTGTTTTTCTGCTCTGGTGGTCATTTACAGGTAATCAACATTCCTGTGGAAAGCTTGAGTAAAAAATGCCTTAGGAATTAAAGCTTAATATATAGCACACTGTGTTGGTAGGGTCTGCACTTCACAGAGCCATTCTCTGTACATTGAACTGCAAAGATAAAAGGTAGTTTCCAACCATATGCCATTGTAATTACACTATCAGATATTTTTAGAGAAAATACCATGGCTAAGTTCCCAAAACGCAATGGCTAACAGGCAGCAAATTAATTAGTTATCTGGCTTTTCAATCACAAGGGAAGTCCTGTTCATCATTCTGTCATTACTGAAGCACTAACCTTGTCTTTGTAGCATCACTTTGGGCCATGTTATTGCAAGTATCAGGACAGGGACACAAGATGACAGTTCAATAGGTCATCTTGGTATCTCCCTTCTTCTATTACAAAACAAACTGTACCTTAGGGGCCAAATCCAAAGATAGAAATAACTGGGGTAGCCTTATTGTGAATTTCACAACATCAAATTTATGAAAAATTCAGGCTCTACTTTTCCAGGTGAGTCATCCTCTGAGTCAGCTGCACTTTGTAGTAGCATGTAATTCACATATGCGCACACCACAGCCAAACATAAAAGAGTTTTAAATCTTTCCCTGGAAAATTAATTCAGTAACAGTGTCTGACATTTCTTTGCATGATATTTACTAATACTCATGGTTTCAATAACAACAAAATAAAATCTACGCTAGCTTGTGAGCCTCCTTTTTCCAAACTGTTCCAACTTTTCAGCCCAGTATGTCTCATCATTAGTCCATAATTTATGAGAAAAAATAAATGAGTTTGGAAGGAAGAAAGTGGAAAAGACAGCTAGCAATGTCCTTTTTTTGTCCTAACAATGTTTTGGGCAGGTTTGTTTTTTTATTTTGGTAGGGTTTTTTTTTTTTTTGCTGAGGAGTTAAGCATCTAATTCCATCTTGTTTTGATACTTATACCCACCTGAAATCCTTATCTCTGTTTGCCTTAGAAGAATAACAATGTCACAACTAAAATATGGGTCCAAGTGGGAAATAACATCAGAGGATGAACACTTACAGCAATAACATTCCCTTTAATTCTAGGATCTGTATTAATAAAAACCTAAAAGAAGTAGGAGTACCTAAGATATGACACTTAAGCACAGAAACTCATTTAACTTTTCCAAATATGTAGCATTTTGACTATATTCCCCACCAAATTTTGGACTTCAACAGAAGAAAGGAATTGATTTTTCATTACTATTTTTCAAAGTGTAATGCCCCAAGTAAAATAAATTTTTATCTAAATAACTTCCAGACATAGGCAAACTCTAAAAATAGTTGTCTTTAATAGAGCATGACTAGAGCTTTTCATATGCACTATATTTTTCCTCAGGAAAAATAAATTGCAATGCTTCAACATTTATTCCCACTTAATAGAAAATCAGTCTTTGGATACATTGACATGTACACTATCTAACACATTTTCTTTTATCAGAGCACTGAAAAACCTCTTGAAAGTGTCCACTTCTGGAGCTTGGCAGAGGATTTTTCTCAGGAGTAACTAAGGAGTTGCTCTCAGCAGAACACTCAGGAGTATTCACAGGGGAACATTCACTGGCCTGGCCTGGCTGGGGTGTTATGTTGGATGATAAACACCTACAGTACTATATGGAGCACTCAAAGTTACCAGAAAAGATGTTTTGACTCTGGAACCCTAGTAAACCCTAGTACAAATTCCTCTGAGTTGGTAGTTGATTTCTTCTTCTTTTTTATTTTTTTTGTTTTTTTGTTTGTTTGTTTGTTTAAGATGTATATTGGCCACCCCTACTCCCACCATTTGGGAGGAACCACTCATAATGGCTCAGGCTGGGGTTATCTCCAATTACCTTTATGTGCCGTTGTGAGGCTAAGCATTCATATCACAAGGACTTCCACAACTGACACAGAAAACGCTGGAGAGTTACAACCAAAGTCGTGAGCCACTTTCTCCTAATAAGACAATGTAAAGGTAATTTTCAACATAATATAACATAAATAACGATCTATTGATTTTCACAGAACTGTAAGCAGAATAGTTATCTATTGCTGGTATATATGAATAGAGGAGTGCTTACTAGAATTAATTCTAGAAAAACAGATTGTCTTTTATTTTTTTGGTGTCAAAGAGGGTAGGGTTGACAACATACTCAAATGCAGACACTGACACATGAAAAAGTAATTGAAAGCCTGTCTGTTTCAGTGTTCTTTTGTCTAGACCTTACATATTGACAAGAAAAGAGGAAAACTGCATGAACAGCATTTGAAAATCAAATTAACCCTTAATTAACCCAAATCACCTCCAGTGATTTGTACACACTGTATTTCCCCATATTCTCATCATTACCATAGAAGAAAACAACCAAGGACTGCATCATCATTAAATATAAACTTTGCAAAAATAGCAACATATGGTTCTAGGCTGGACTTTCAGATGAGACTATTCTACCACTTGCACAAAAGCTCCTCTTCATTTTCCATTTTAATGGATTACATCTCAAGCTACTGTCAACACTTTGTCCTTCAAGGTCTGCCTTCTTGAGATAGAGAGCAAGCTGAATATTACATTACATAAAGTTCTGAAAACTTTATGTGTTCCCATCTCCTCTTCACTCATGTATGTAAAATGAGTCTACACGAGAGTTTTGGGATTAACTTCACTGGACATAAGGGCTGAATTGAGACACACGCATAAACAATTCACTAAAACCCAATAGACTAAATATTCCAGTGCATTTTTAACTCAAGAAATTCCTTGACTAACCTGTTTTGTTTCTCTCTTGGACATTGCTTTACGCACATGATATTTACATCACTTGCAATTTTATGTTGAATAATTTATATTAGTTATTGTTGAAGACAGGGATGCAGTTCCTACCAGTAAGCTGTCACTAAAATGCTAGTTCCAGAAGGATTTATTGTGATCCTCAGGTCCTGAACATCAAATACCATTCAAAGACGTCAGTTAACTGACCACAAAGACTTGGAGTACCAGTCTCAAGCAACGTGAATAAAAAACTTTTCTGGAAGGTTAATAATTATTTCAACAGATCCCTGAAAACAGTGAGCATATGAAGAAGTGGTGAAATGATTTCATAGATAAGACTTTCTATTTTTGTAGTTTATTGGTAAAATGGCATAGAAGATACATTACTGAAAGAGTAGGATCAATCTGAATTGGGATGTGCTGGTAGTAGCAAGGAAATAAAGTGTTGTTTGGGGTTTCTCCTACACAGTCATACTGAGTCCATTTTCTATCATGTCCCACATCTCCCAAAAGCAATCCGAAGTTACATTTTAGATGACAGATATCTGAGATCCATTAGTCTTCCTTCTAGGTCAGTCAACTACTCCAGAGGATAGGCTGCAGATATCTAGTAGTGGATTTTTCCTCCCTCTCCACCGTCTAACCTCTAGAAGCCACACCTAAAATATGACCATAAAAATATCAGCTGGAGTTTGCTATAATGTTCTCTACTTTCTGCACTAAGCTAGTTGTAATGAAACACAATAAATACTTACTTCCTCACCTCTGTTGCACACAGGTCATAGATAGAAAACATTCTAAGCTTTTTTTTTTCCCACTGCAAGTCAGGACACACTTACCAGGTGAGACATGATGGCTAGAATCATCTTCCAAACACCCTGATTTTTCTTCTGATGTTTTACAATTTGAATATTCCTTTAGGTGTGACTATGGCACAGTGACACAGGATCAAATCAGAGATGACACAGTTCAATCCAAGAGAGAAGATGTACATAAGCAGAAAAAATGCACTGCCTGTGAACAGTTTTAGATCAGTCTTTGAAGAAAGTTTAGCTTCACTGTGACAGCATTGCACTTGAAGGCACCCTGCCCAATTCTGGCGTACATTGTCATTTCTGTCTTTTTTTCTGGTGTGTGATCAACTCAGTCAATAATAGGCCACCTGTTACACTGAAGAATGCCATACAGTGCACTATTAACACTGATAAATATTGTGCAATCCTTCTACATAAAAATCAGTGCCATTGTTTTGAAGATAAATCTCTCTGTAAATGCTGAGAAGATGTCAGGGATCAGAAGCAGTCTATTAAGTGACTTTGTCATCTTTCTGACTATTGGCCATCCTGCATTAAAAGGTTTATAAAAAAAAATCATGTAGTTGGATAACCTCATATTTTATCCTGTTCTAGACTAATCAAAGTGCATTCATGCTAACATTAACTTCATGAAATGACAAGGTAAGTAATTTTCCTTCTACTCCTGCCATTACAAAAGTCAGTCTTTCTGCATTTGCAAAAAACTGTATGACATACCGACACTTTATACATGCAACAGAAAGACAGCCAGACCATGACTTCTAGGTTGTCCTTCCCATTAAGAGGGTGAATGAACAGTTCTGTCTTTGACCAGCCAATGTAGCAAGCTCATTTCTCTGGTAACAGTTATACCTCTGTGTCTTCAGTTCCTTTGGATGACACTCCAAGTGCAAATGACATATGAGAGCAACAATAAACTTCCAATGAGAAGGTTAGCTCGTTCCAGGTAGGAAAGGTTTACCCTTGGTACCACTTTAATTCACATTTGTCCTTCATTTAAAAAAAAAAAAAAAAAAAAAAAAAAAAAAAGAAAAAGATCAAGAAGAAAGAAAGAGGAATCACAGCATCAAGACGAATGTTTGCCACTGAAGAAACTAATCTAACAGTTTAGCACATATGCATGTCTGTTTCAAGCATTCACCTTTACAATGTCTCTGCTAAAAGAGGAAAAATAGACAAATTAGATTATTAGTTATGATTTGTTTCTAGTAGTCCTTCTGGTGAGTTCAATGTTTTCCAGGTATATACAAAACCAATTAAAAAAAGATTCTCAAATCTGATTTGTATGATACAGTGACTTTATTTTCAGGTGTACAATTTCAGAAACTTTAAATGAGCCCTTTTTTTCAGACTAAACATTAAACAGTGAATTTCCTCTCCTTTCAAGGTGTGTTAGAGTGTGTTCTAAAAAAACCAAGGTTCTCAGAATCAATGACTGATTTTGAAAACACATTTCATCATTACACTAGAGAACTGATATACCAAGGAGTAAAAATGATCTGATAAAGAGGTTGAAAAACAAAACTGTTAGACAAATAGTAACTACAGTTGTTACACTAATACCAAATGCTAGTGAAGACTTAACATCAGTAGTCACTCAGATTTGTTTTCCTACATAAATGTTACAGTATGTAATTCCCTAAATGGATTCACTTTGGTGTAAGCAAAATTTAGCACAGGCTCTAAAACTCTTCATTTTTATACTGAATTACAATATTTAAGACTTGGACTGACAAATCTGACATTGAATATCTCAAGTTACTTACATTTTTCTTTCTCTGTTTTTCTCATATTGTGAATATCTGTGCAATAATAACAATATTGACTAGCAAATCGTCACATAGAAAACTTTTCCACTAGCTGGCTTGTTCTGTAGAGAAATAAATAAAAGAAGAACTTCTACAAGTACACCGATGAGAAAAGGAAGACTAGAGAAGATGTGGGCCCTCTCTGGAAGGAAACTGGAGACCCGGCCACAAGGGATACGGAGAAGGCTGAGGTGCCCAGTGACTTCTTTGACTCAGTATTCACCAGCAAGGGCTCAAGCCACACTGCCCAAGTTGCAGGAAGTGAAGGTAAGAACTGGGAGAAGGGAGATCCACCCACCGTAAGTGAAGATCAGGTTCAAGACCATCTAAAGAACCTGAAGGTGCACAAGTCCATGGGATCTGACAAGATCCATCCATGGGTCCTGAGGGAACTGGCAGATGAAGTTGCCAAGTTAATGACCATCATATTTGAAAGATCATGGAAGTCTAGTGAAGTTCCCACATCTGTGCCTGGCAAGATCATGAAGCAGATCCTCCTGAAGGCTCTACTAAGGCACACAGAAAATGAAGGAGAGATGATTGGTAACCAACATGGCTGCACCAAGGGCAAATTGTGCCTGACAAACTTGGTGGCTTTTTATGATGTAGTTATGGCAGCAGTGGACAAAGGAAGAGCAACTGACGTCATCTACCTCGACTTCTGCAAAGTGCTTGACACTGTCCCTCACAACGTCCTGGTGGCCAAGTTGGAAAAATGTGGGTTTGATGGATGGACGACCTGCTGGATTGTTGGCTGGATGGTCGCACTTAGAGAGTTACGGTCAACGGCTCAATGTCCGAATGGAGACCGGTGATGACTGGTGTTCCTCAGGGATCAGCACTGGGACCTGTGCTATTTAAAATCTTTTTCGGCGACATGGACAGTGGGATCAAGTGCACCCTCAGCAAGTGTGCTGATAACACTAAGCTCTGATATGAAGTCGATGTACTACAAGGAGGGGCTGCCATCCAGAGGGACCTGGACAAGCTTGAGAGTTGGGCCCATGCCAACCTCACAAAGTTCAACAAAGCCAAATGCAAGGTCCTGCACATGGGTTGAGGCAATCCCGAGCACAAATACATGGCTTGAGTGCAGTTCTGAGGAGAAGGACTTGGCTGTTTCGGTAGATGAAAATCTGAACGAGCCAGCAGTGTGCGCTCAGGGCCCAGAAGACCAACCAGATTCTGAGCTACATCAAGAGAAGTGTGTCCAGTAGGTCGAGGGAGGTGATTATCCCCCTCTACTCTGTTCTTGTGAGACCCCACCTGGAGTACTGCATCTAGGTCTGGGCCCCCCAGTGCAAGAAGGACCACGAAGATGATCAGAGGGCTGGAACACCTCCCCTATGAGGACAGGCTGAGAGAGTTGGGGTTGTTCAGCTTGGAGAAGAGAAGGCTCCAGGGACAATTTATAGCAGCCTTCCAGCACATGAAAGGGGGCCTACAGGAAACCCGGGGAGGGACTTTTTGCAAAGACATGTAACTACAGGACAAGGGGTAATCAATTTAAACTGGACGAAGGCAGATATAGACTAGATATCAGGAAGAAATTTTTCACTGTGAGGGTGGTGAGACACTGGAACAGGTTGCCCAGAAAAGCTGTGGATGCCCCATCCCCGGAAGTGGTCAAGGCCACGCTGGATGAGGCTTTGAGCAACCTGGTCTAGTCGAAGGTGTCCCTGCCCACGACAGGGGGATTGGAACTCAATGATCTTGAAGGTCCTTTCCAACCCAAACCATTCTATGATTCTATTAAATTTATGAGTGAATTCTATTACTGTATGTAGTATGCTCTCCACGGATCAAATTCACAAGCATCTGAGCCATACATTTTTAAATAAATGTTCCTTGGTTTATTGCCTAAAAAGGCTGAAGGAGAAAATAAGCCACAGTGAAGGTCATTAGAAAAACAAAATAGCCCAGGACTGGTTCTATGTAAACTGCATTACTAACTTTAAAAGGTTTCATCTTGAATGTTAAGAAGAAGTCATAAACAATGGGCACTTTGAATGTCTGCCTTTTTCTGGAGTGGTTATGTATCTATAAACTTGAATGCAAGCAATGAAAAGAAAGAGGTGCTTAATGACGCTCAGGAATTCAACAGAAGAAAAACAAGAAAAAAACCTGAGAGGACATCTGAAATCTTCCTACGTTCCAGCAACAGTATTATCTTTTGCCTAGAATACAATTGGTCTGTTAACTAACTGATATTTTTCCCTGTATCAGACTAGACCCTCATAAATTATGTTTTCTCCTTTTCCTGCAAAAAAAAGCAGTTAGATTTATGAAGAAAATCTTTCCCATGTAGTCTCACCAGGCTCAGTGGGACTTAATGTGGTTCTACATCTTCAGTACTTCATAATCACACCGAAGTTCAGGCAAGTGCAGAAGTCTTGCAGAAGCCTTGATTGTAGGAGTAAGAAATTTCTACTAATGCATATTTTATTGGGACTTTCATTTGGAATCTAATGTTTTTTATTTGGGAAATGCCAGTTCATCTCTCTAAATTCTGTAGCTTAAGGCAACACTTGGGTGTTTTGTAGACAGTGCTAAACGCCTGTACACTCTTCCTTTCACTAGATGATTTCACATGACATTTCTATTAGAATCAGTTGTTCTGCTGAGGATAACCCTCTTGGGGTCCTATTTGGCAAAGTATTTTTGAATCTTTCTCTCCTTTCACCTGCGGCTAGACATAATAAGGGCATCCTGGATGATAAAGTCAGAGGTGCCTCCTTTCTCATACTTACAGAGAATGAAACACAGAGCTGTAACATTGTGTGATGGGGTTTGCCCTTGGCTAGGGGCCAAGCCACACATCCACTCACACAATTCCACACCCCCCCTCCCCCCACCCGAGGACAGGGGAGAGAATTAAAGGGGTAAAGGGAAAAAAGGACTCGTGGGTTGAGATAAGAACAATTTAATAACTGAACTACAATAATATTGAAAATAATACTATACACAAATATACAAATGAGTGATACACAGTGATACTGCCCCCCCACCCGATGACCAAGGCTCAGCCTGTTCCTGGCTAACGATCCCGGAACAGGGAGAGTCCCGAAACTGCACTCACGGAACGGAGATAACAGTCTGAGTGTTCCAAACTGAATGCTGACTGGGGTAGGGAGGGAAAGGCCTTGGGAGAGCGACCACCTGCAGCAAGATGATCCAGAGCAAAAGAGATCCGGAAACAAATGGGGCCGATCTTCCGGAGGATCCTCACCTATATACTGGGCATGACGTGTATGTTATGGAATAGATTATTAGCCACTCTGGGTCTCAATCCTGAACCTAAGATCAAATCCTGGGCTAGTAACTGGGGCTGTGCTCCCTCCCAGCCTCTCTGGTCTGCTGACCTTGGCAGTCGTGTAAACATCACTTTTTATCAGCTTTCTTCTGAGCACAAATCCAAAACACAGCCTCTTACTAGCTATTATGAAGAAAGTTAACTGTCTCAGCTGAACCCAGGACACATTGTGTACTATGTATTTTGTCGGTAAAGTATGGATCAGATGAAAACAACATAGCACCATGGAAAATGTAGTTTTTCAGGCAGTTATGAGTCTCCAGCTCTTAAAACATTAGATACTGAGAGTGTCATACAGATGGCATGTTCAGTCCCTGCAGAGTGTTGTTGCTGTCAGAAACACTGTACCAGATGTACAACTATGGAACACCAGCATTCATGGCTGGAATGAATATTTTGGGAGGCAGGGAGAAGTGGGAATGCACACAAATTGTTTGAAACTTAATGGTTATTGAGACAGTCCTTCCATAATTATGGTCAATGAGTTTAATGCAAATTGGTCTCTGCCATCTAAAATCAAGAATATAAATTCATCAAATGTATGGAAGTCAACTTATTAAGCACAGAGAGTTTACCACTATTTTTTTTTCTTAATCTGTGTCTATCAATCTGCTCCCTGCTACATTAAACATTAAACTATAGAAGTTTAATGCTACTGTCTTTGGGAAATTTAACATAGAGGGGACTGTCTGAAACTTATGAAAATACGTCTGTAAACGTCATTTCAGTTCACCATAAATAGATCAAAATTATTATTTTCCCCATTGTGAACAACAGTTTAGTTTTCCACCAGTATAATTTATAATGTTTGCTAAAGAGTTTGGCAGCAATCAGTATCTGAAAATTCTGTTACTCACCAGCTTAATAACGTTTTCATATTACTCTTACAAAAGATTTTACAAGCTTGATAATCTATCCATTTCCAACCACTGCTCATCTGCATTGGCTACTCAGGAATTTATTCCCAGTAAAACTTTCTATACTTATCTTCTTCCTTCTCACTTTAATCCCATTGGGAAAGGCCCGCTATCACACTATTAATTCATAGTCTCCCTCATCTGCCATTTTCAAATAGATTAAATTTTATTTCAAGACAATACTGGTTTTTTTCTATTCTTCTGTATTTTCTCTCTTTTCTCCTTCTCCAAGTAACACTTGGTGGAAAATCCTAACTGAAAAAGGTGTCCATTAGTACTGAAATCACTACTCCGAACAATATTTATGGCTTCTCTCACATGTATCTTTAGGGTGCCAATTCTGCTGTGTGGATTTTTTTCTGCAACTTCACAGTTACAGACTAAATCAAATCAGGATATACTGTTCACAAGAGTATTCACTAGAAAAGGATGATGTAGGCAAAATAAAACATACCATCTAAATTAATGACACCAGGAAAGAAAAGCATGGAAAACATTATGCTAATATTAGCTCTAAATACAATGGTGAGTTTATTTTATTTCAGAAGCATTATTTCAGTATCTCTACACATATTGGTATAGTATGGGAATACGCACAACTGCACTGTGGAACCAGTAGACCTAGTTATCAGGCCTAGTTAAAACAACATTTTTGTAGGGTAAAAGTGACATTTCTGACACCTGTAAGACGTGGGTCAAAAGGCAGATCTCTAATGAGAGTTAGCATTAGTTTAAAATTTAAAAAATCTAAAAAGTCACACAGAATAGAACTACATCACAATCAGCTCTCTTTGTTCGTACTGTACAACCTGTACTGATGGTACATTGTGGAAAAACTTCCTGATTCACTGTGAACTTGTTTTCATTGAAAAAAATAAATCAATTTATTTTTAAAATGTACCATTGAAACATGGTTTTTAATTTATCAAAAAGCTGTTCTTACCTGATCTGGAACTGAGCAGTTTTTGAACTATTTTTTATTGTACACTTCCAGGTTATGCCCCAGTTTTGATTTTTAAAAATATGAACAATTTTATCTCTGGTTTTGAAACCTTTTTTTTTTTTTTTTTTTTTTTTCCCTACCTTCCTTTTTCTCTTTTGCAATTGAGTCCAAATTCTGGAGTTTGAAGAAGCAGCCAGTCAGCCAGTCAAGATAACAGAGATTCACTATAATATTGTGACAACAGGCAGCATTGTAGTACAAAACAAGTAAAGATAGGATTTCCAGGGTCTCATAAATTTTTACCTATTTCCTGTTCATGTTTGGACTGGACCTAGTGCAAGACTACACTTCCTCACACCTGTATGAGCAGCTGGACTGAGACAGTATGCAAAAAGTTAAAAAAAATAAAAAGACAAATAATTGTGGAGCTTTTAAATTTCATAAAGAATTTAAGAGAAGGTAAGTATTGGCTCCAGCTTTATGATAACACATTTTATGTTTTCTTTTTTTATATAGGATTTTTCATCTGTAACTCCCCCCTATTAAATATTTCTATTAATTCAACTAAACAGTTTTATTGTAGGTGCTCTGGAGATTTTGTAATCTATAAACTATAATATTCAAAGCAAATATAAATTTATTATTTAACTTACTTGTATACGTACCTCAAAGACTGGAAATAATTACGTATAGGGTAGCCAACATCATGGGTGAGATTTTCCCAACCAGAATTCTAATCAGGCTTTTTTTTGCTACATTTCCACTAGTTTTCTACTTTTTACTCTCAAAAGTCACACTTTAGCAAATTTTCCTAATTCTGGTATGAAAAGGTGTTTGAAGAGGAGATAACTTCAAAGGAGGGAAGGTGTGGCCTGCACATAGTGAGATACACTTGCCATCACGTTTTGTGTCCTTCCCTCTTGTATTTCATTTTGGTCTTACTGTCAATAGCTAACTTCCAGTTTTTAGGGATTTCCTGATTTTTATCAACACTTATCCACTGCTGGCTTTCCTTTCTTGCAACAAAATTCAGCTAATGTAAGAAAACTGAGGAACCACATATTTTTTCCATTCAGTGCGTATTTTGCAAGGGCAAGAGAGGATTGCTTGTTGATGGGTTGGTTGGCTTTAATTTATAAATGCTCCATTTTACCTATATAACAAAAAAAAATAACAAAGAACTTGCCCTTAAACTTAGAGAAATAATTTTGTTCTTTGTTATGGTGCTGTAATTAAATGGAAACAACAAAAAGAAATTCCATAGCTTTACAAAGATGCCGAAGAATACGGATACTAGAGACTCAAGAAAAGTTGATTCAGAATTGTTTAACATTTAACAATCGCCTCTGTGAAAATAAGACCTGTCTGCAAGCTACAGCTGAACAGATCTTCCTCACTGAATCTCTTAATTAGTAAAACCATCCTCAGTTCCTATAATCTAGCATAACTAATGGTAAAAAACAGCTAATCAAGTTGAGTTGTTTAAACTGGAGGGACACTGCAGATTCCAAATATTCTTTATTTGCACATGGATTTCTGAGCAGATTCTTCATTTCTGCACTTTTAATAATAACTAAGATGTGCTTTGGGAGCAGGAAATTTGAATTTTAGCATAGATCTTAAATGATCTGTGCAAATAGTGATAACTACTTTATAATAATAAACACTCTAAGTCATCAACAGAGTCCTTGTTATAGCATTTGTACTACAGATGGCAAGTAGGTTTATTATTTGTGTGCTGGAGATATTTCTTCTCATTTGGAAAGAGTCCTGATCAGCAGGATTACTGCCTTTTCTATTTATATCAAGGTCTTCCAGATCATTTAAAAGTGTAATAAGTTAAAGGATACTGCAAAATCAAGATTATCATCTGTAAAATAGATGAATATTATGGTACATCATACTGTATCTCCTTGTAATAAAAAACACGGAAAGTGTGCTGACATGTAATTCACATACCCGATATTAAATTTACATAATTTATGCAAACTTAATGTTATTATGGAAATCTAATGAGTCTTTGAGGATATAATTGTATTATCACTCATGCAGTTCAGATCCCACTCTTTAAATTGACCCTTGCCACTCATTCTGGAAGGCAGTAGCAAACAATAATTTTACTAACAATGAAAGTACCAGTCAGAAAAAGGACATTCGTGAATGCACTTGACACATTAATCCTATAGATCATAAGCCCACTTAAAAAAAAAAAAATCAGTCTGCAACTTGAGCTACAATAGCCAAGAAATATAAAGTAACTTCTATCTAATTAGAAAATATAACAGATTTGTTGGGACATGTCAGCTTTTTCATAGAATAATAGAATCATAGAATGGCTTGGCTTACAAGAGACCTTAAAGATCATCTAGTTCCAACCACCCTGCCATGAGCACTCAATCCCCTCATCCAGGTATTGATAAAGATGTTAAACCGGACAGGCCCCAAAACCGATCCCTGTGGAACACCACTGGTGTCCAGCTGTCACCTGGACTTAACTCGACTCTCTGGACTCAGCCATCCAGCCAGTTTTTTATCCGGCAAAGGGTATTCCTGTCTAAGTCATGAGCCACTAATTTTTCTAGGAAAATGCTGTGGGACACGGTGTCGAAGGCCTTGCTAAAGTCTAAGTAGATGACATCCCTGGCCTTTCCCTCATCCACTAGGCAGGTCACCTGGTCATAGAAGGACAGCAGGTTGGTCAAGCATGACCTTCCTTTCATGAACCCGTGCTGGCTGGGCTTGATCCCCTGGTTGTCCTGTACGTGCTGTATGAACGCACTCAAGATGAGCCGTTCCATAATCTCCCCCTGTACCGAGGTCAGGCTGACAGGCCTGTAGTTCCCTGGGTCCTCCTTATGGTCCTTCTTGTAGATGGGTGTCACACTGGCAAGTTTCCAGTCTTCTGGGACCTCCCCTGTTAGCCAGGACTGTTGATAAATGATGGAGAGTGGCTTGACAAGCTGTCTACCAGCTCAGGGAGTTGAATACCCTGAGGATAGCTGATCTGACTATTGAAGACTGAGGCAAAGAAGTCATTAAGCACCTCAGCCTTTTCCTCTGCCTTGGTGATAGTGTTCCCCCCTGCATCCAACAGGGGATGGAGATTCTCCAAAGCTCTCCTTTCGTTGTTAATGTATTCATAAAAACATTTTTTATTATCTCTTACCACTTGAGTGTAACCATCCAGCCAGTTACTTATCTGTCATGTATAGGCTTGCCAAGCTGGTGAAGAGGGTTTGAAAGTTGCTGTAGGAGGGGAACTTCTATCCATCCCAGTCACAACATTTTGAATCCAGGGCTAGTGATAGATGTTCAGAACCTGAAAAAGAATCACAGACCAGTAGGAAAGCACCTGAAGAGCAACATAAAGGGCTTCTTGCCAGTATGTCAGCTTCATTAGTCTCCCAACTGAAGTGTGTCAATGCAAATGAGCATAGCCTGGGGAATAAACAAGAGGAGTTAGAGATGTGCACATGCCTGGAGGGCTACAATCTTATTGGCATCACAGAGAGGTTGTGGGATGGATCTTATGACTGGTGTGTTGGAATGGAGGGATACAG
>NW_010125301.1:0-17032 GCF_000699245.1 Pterocles gutturalis
CACATTTTCCCTCAATTTCTGGCAACCTCAGGAAAATGAATCAACAATGCCAAACTTAAACACTTGAGTAGTCAACTCAGTGTACAGTACGTAAATGTACCTCCCTTGTGAAGCAAAATATACAACAAATCATTCATATATATATACACACACACAAAATACATATGTACATACATACGTGTATCTATATTTATAGTATGTGTATGTATAGGCATATATACCTCCATACACTATACTATACACATAAACCTCCCACTATCTCATACATACTTCTGTTTGCAAGTTTTTCAGTTGAGATTTGGCTTACTGCTGGATTTAGAGGAAGTAATCAAAGAAGGAACAATGCAATCTAAAGTAGCAAAATTTTTCCATCATTGCAGTCTTAATATTGAGAGAAGAAGGCAACTTTCAGAGAGGAGACTTGAGGTAACCAGTTGATGGGTAGATCTGGGGTCTAGTCACCCACCAGAGATAAGACTGTCAGAGATAAGGCTGTTTCTCCCATATATTTCGCATTCCTACACAGTCTGAGGCTTAGTCTCCCACGCATTTCATATGCTTACACATAAGGGTTCTTGTGTGCAGGTGGGCCCTTTCTCCCCCAGAGAGTTCACTTACAAAAACTCTTGGCTGAGGCTGTTGCTAAATGAACCAGACAGTGCTGCAGTGCAGGAGTTAATTTCCTCATTTGTGGTTATAGTCCGTCATTCAGGGATTTAAGTGTGTGTTTTTAATAGCTGTGACGTGCTATTTAATTTCTGAAGTAGGTGCATATCAGTGTTAGGTAAATTGATCCCTTTATCACCTAATTTGTTATAGTCAGTCATTCAGGGATTTAAGTGTGTGTTGTTCAATAGCTGTGATGTGCTATTTAATTTCTGAAGTAGGTGCATATCAGTGTTAGGTAAATTGATACCTTTATCACCTAATTTGCAGTACCTCAATGAGGTATTTTGAGGCTTAATTGATAAATACTTGACAATACATTCACATCCTTTGAAAGGAGAGAGTGGGTGATAATATATGATCATGATGAGCATTTATGGGGACTCAGAGTGGCAAATTGGGTTTTGTGGATGCTCATGTATAATTCGTGTGTGACCTCTGCAAGGTCTGTGCTGAGAGAGATCCCAGGCCACAGTCTATCACTGAGGTTACATTGTCGGTAAGAGGCAGAGTAGCTGAGCTGCAGCTACATAGCACCGATACCAGAAAGTGCAGCAATTAAAAACAACACCCCAAAGCAACATATTTAATGCTATTAAACAGCATGGGGCCCAAGAATAGATGCTCACCCAAAGAGTTTAAATAACTACAGCGAAGACATTTCCAAATACACAGACCCTTAGACCAAAACATGACCGAGAAGTCTGACATTCAAAACCCTTCACGAGCAGCGCCAGATCTGCAGGGATCACTGCATGATCGGAGCAAAGTGGCCCAGCCCCCATGTCGAGAGCAGTGGAGGGATCCAAGAGAATTACAGGTGAGAGACGGTTGCTGCTTTCCAGCAGGGAGGAAACAGCTGGCGAAGCAATTTTGGAACTGGGAAAGGTTTCCAAAGCCCTCTCTGAAATGGATTGAAACTGGCATTCCCACTGAGGTGTAACTGCAGCCAAAAGTGCAATTTTCCAGGATCTTGGACAGAAACAGTAAATTAGACCTAAGGCTACATTTTAAAGACCTTTTGGGGATGGGGAGGTTGCTGTTCCTCAAACCCGGAGTGACAGTGCTATGTAAGAAGAGGTGGGGAATCTCCCTAACACACAAGAGCATTACATTAAAATAGTGCAAAGTGGAAAAGTGAAATGCTGAAAACAGCTTTAGTAGGCCAGAAATAAGATCACCAGCTGCTGGCCCAGAGGGGATTTTCCTTGTCTGATTTGGATGAGCAGGGTTCTGCAGGGAAAGCAGCGGGAGATCCTGCGATAAAAGATCATTTCAAAGTCCCTGCTCACAACTGAGTTGAAATAAGGGGGTGCAAGCAAACTTTACTTTGTTGTGGAACTTCTTGAGTGTATGGCCAAGTGACCTCAGTCTGGGTAGTGGCTTTTTAACATGCTGTCTTTCTTCTCATGTACTTCATTATATTAAGATGAAAAGAGAGTAACACAAAAAGGATTTGATACCTGAAAACTTGTCTAAGCATAGCAGTTAGGATAATAAGGTGTCTTCTCCTTCCTACTCATGAAAGCCCTGGGCTATAGACTGGAAAAAAGCAGCACAGTTACTAATACTCTAATATTCATAAACCAGCATATGTTGCTGATACCTATAATTCTACACACATTCATAAGACTGCTCCTTTTCTTTATCATAAATAAATACCAGGGACTTTATCTGCTGTTCTGCTAAAGTGCAAGACTGTCCTTTGTCCCAAACCCAAGGGCTTTGCACCGTTGTAGACCAGGCAATGTCCTACTGTGACTCGGTGCTTTGAGAAAAGCTCAGGCTGGCCTTGGCAAAGGTATGAAATCCCTTACATTAGTTGACAACTGAGGAACTCCAGGGGGAGGATATCTTTTATTTCTCTGGGGACAAAAGGGATGATTTTAATGAACAATAATGTTCTATAGTAAATTACTAATGGAGACCTACCAATTGTGATTTCAGCCTATGCCACTTGGCTGATAGCAGCACCAGGCCACAGTAGGGTACCGCTGAGCAGAGTCTCTTTTTGATGCCAATGGAGAAGTTTAATTTGTAGTTCAGGCCTGAGAAAGTAGCACCTTGCATTTAGTCCAGTCTGGAGATGAGTAACTTTAGACCTCTGAAGTTCTTCACACTCCACCTGCAAGACAGTATCGTGTGCCAGGGACATGTCTGTCGAGTCCAGGTACCTGGCAGGACAGAAGCTGACTGCAGCTGGAGACTTTGGCTTCAGTGGAGGAATCTTTGAGCATAAGGCCTCCCTCAGTGGCACCCTTCCCCAGCTGAGATCTCCCTCCTGCTGTAAGGCCACATATGCCAGGTTCAGCTGGATGATGGATCAGAGGAGGTTGGGCCAGCCCACGACAGCGGGCGCACGGGGATGTGGAGCTTGGGCACAGGCTTTGGTGCTGCACTGCAGTGTGTGAGGTACCAACCTCACCAGGGGAGGGAGCGCAAGGTATGAGAGCTATGCAAGTTCCAGACATGTGTGTGATATTTACAGGTTTTTTTTTTGGTTGGAATGGCAGGATAAACTCTAATTTCCAATAACAGATATTTTAAAAAGATATTCAAAATTTCATTTTGAAACAGTAATTGAAAAATTAATAGTCCTATTTACACAAGAGGGAAGATATATAATTTTCGCAAGAATTAAACTCTTTTCGAGAAGGTTCTCATTTCTAAGTATGTCCGTGGTATGTCTCCTATAGAAGACATGAATGCGAGTAAAAATAACTCATGAAGACCTGCCATTGTCTCAGTGCCCACAGTCTGTCCCTTAGCTGGGTAGAGAAAGCAGAAGAAAGAAGGAAAGATTATGCTTTACAGCACCTGCAAACTTCTAGTTATGGGCTGGACAGCATTGAGTAAACAAAGCCTGAATCATACCTTATAATCTATTTGGTTTGTGTGCACAGCATCTGAAAGATAAAGACAGAAAAGGGCATGTAACTGTTGCCTCACTCAATAAGTCCAATCTGTCACTTGCACTGGGTGACATAACAGAACCAGGGCAGAGGCTGCTGCTGCCTGTCCAGTGAGGAACAACTGCTCTCCCTCAACATATTTGGTCATGGCAGCTGACTCCACAGTGCTTTGATAGCAGCTGCTCATGCCCAGCTGCAGCCCAGCATCATCTTGCCGTTATGATTATCAGGCACCAGAAAGGGCAGGTAAGCTTGATGAGAGCTTGCACAAGCTTGTTCTAAAACTTCGATAGAATCTGCAGGGAAAGGTCTGCTGAGAAATATGAACTTGGCAATGGAGAAGGAGGCCATGGGGAACTGCAGACATAATGGGCACTCTGAGGGGTCAGTGCTGAGGAAGACAGGAGGAAGGACAACCATCAAGGACAGCCACCAGCAATGAGAACAGTGAATACCAGCACAAAGCATGGGTGAAGGGGATTGTGAGCCTGAGAGTGGGTGGCAGCTGTGAAAAAAATCTGCCCAAGTGAAGATACAAAGGGTAAACAATCTTGAAAGGACAGCCACAGGGAACAATACTGAGGGAGCAAAGAGAGGAAGAGGATGGCTGTTGTGGTGGACACCAACAAGGGAAATTAACCTCAAGGTTGCTCCAAGGGAAGGTTTCCTTTTGGAGAGCAAACTAAGGAAGAACATGAGGTCACAACAAAGAAGACAAGGCAAGGATGAGAACCATTTGTCCCTCATCAAAGGATGAGAAGATTTAAGCACACAGAAATAGTGAAGATAAGGCAAGATTTCCAAACAAACGACTACAGTTACTGAGCAGACCTTCCCAAGAGGCACATGCAGCTTTCTCTCACTTTATGTATCATATTAAGTCCTTTGGACTTCATGGGAAAAAAGGAGATGAAAGCTTATTCCTTGTATGCCTCGTCATGGATGTCACAGCTGGTAGGAGTAATGACCATTTATTTGTGTGGGAACCAGGGACACTGCCTGTGCTTTTTGCTTGTTAGCCTGGGGTATTACTTTGCACTGGTGGGTAGGCTTCTCTGCTATTTTATTCCTAAGAGAAATGTCACTGAAAACTTCCTCTTTCAGCTGTGGTTTCACAGGCAACTCTCTTGCTAGACTTTGCAAACCCGATTTTTTCCTCAGTGGGTAAAATTTATTTTGCTTACACTAATCTAGGAGCTGCATGCAGAACATCTCCATGCCCTTGAACATCCCTGCCTTTTGTTGTGTGCAGAGAGGTAGCTGCACATCCCTTACCCACTCTGGGGCAATATTTACCTTGCAACTGTAAAATGAAACAAAAGCAGGGTAGAAAGACTTTATGGAGTCCAAATCAGACTGGATACAGCCTACTTGATGTACTCTTTGTGCAGAAAAACTGTCTTTATAAAATAATAGAAACAAAGAGGAAATACTGATATTTCAGAAATAATTTCCATCTTACATGATAACTAAATATTTAAATATCATAATTCTTTGTAAATCGGAAGGTTCAAGCGTTTGCAGCTCATGAATGGTTTCACTGTCCCTGCAGCAAAATGTTTCAGTGTGACCTGCTTACACAAATTGATCTTGCCTCCCTTTTTTCTCACCCCTCAGAAAAAAGTTACCTACATTAAAATGTATTAGCCTGCGGTGGTTTCTTATGTCATGAGAGTCACATTCAAGCTCCACACCCCCAAATAAGTGGTATTTTCCATGGTATACTCCATACATCCATATTTCATTGGATCTCATAATGCAACAATGTGCTCAGGTAGAAGCAAAAATGAGCAATATTTTTTGGATAGGTAATCTGTCCTGGGACCCTGGTTCTCATGGCTACTTTTATACTTGTAGACTAACTGGGCCAAAGTTACCATCTGTTGCTGAGACCAACAGTCAGAGAATGGCACACAAGCATGCTGTTAAACTCTCTTATCCTTCAAAGCAGTGTAGCCACATACTACACATACTACTGGGGATGGTCCTTGACCCATGTAATTGTTTGGGAAAAGTGCTAATTAGCTCTGGCCAAAGTCAGGCTAAGAAGTACTTTTAAAATTTTATTATACAGACAATAACATTTTAGTGTCTGGGAACTTCTTAATTTATTAGTATAGCACCATATGCAGCCCCAAATTACAAGTCCTTTACGACAGCATTCCACATTCTGCAGTTTAAAGCTGAAGGGATATATTGTTTAGAATTTCCCTGAGAAACAATTTTCAAAAGGTTGAAGTAATGGATTTTTTCTCATAGAGAACACTGATTCTGCAGATACTGCATTTTGCTTTGAAAATCATGAATGAGCAACTCATACTTAACGAGACACAAATTTTAATTGAACAATGAATTCTTTAGGACATTTTCTATGTCAGCTTTGTTATAGTTGCTTTCAGTGTTTCATAAATAATCATTCTCAACTATTCTGTGAGTATAGAGTAGTATTTCACAAGTGAGGGAGTGAGTTTCAGCGAGATCAAAGTTAGAAGCACGCAGTGTTATGCAGCCTAACTCCTAGTTAGCCAGATAGCAGCTCTTCTACTGATCAGATTCCAAGACTAAAATTTTAAACACCACCATCCCAAAGAAATGGTAAGCATCTCAAGAAAGACAAATATTTCTGGTGACTTGCCCAATATCACGCTGGGACTCTGGGTAGAAGTGGGACTATGTTAAATTCTCTAGGTGCCCTTCCTTAATCACAAGAGTATCTCCTCTTTCTTTGGTCCCATATTTCATTCAGCTCATAACTCTGATTTCCCACAAGAAATGAGCAAGAATGCTGGGAGAAAAGAGGCAATTCCACTATGCAGTTCCAGCTCATTTCTAGGGCACGCTGCAGCCTATATCTAAGTGCAGCCCAAGTCCTATGGAAGCTCCACTTGGTGATAACATTGTGAAAGGATATAATTACACATAGCAGTTAATTCACAACAAGAAATAAAGTTGAAGGTAATGTAATTTTTGATATCTCCTCAATTCTGAGTGACTTTACAACAGTAACATTCCTTTAGCATAATTTTATGCCTTTAAAATAATTTTTGTTGGAGTGCGACTGTGTAAGAAGCATTTGGCATACCAGTTCAGATTTCTTCTGTTAAGAAGATGGGAATGCTTGTGAATAAACTATGTGGCCAAAGGTTCTAAACAAAGTAAAGTGTACAAAATATAAATATGCAAGCCCACAAAAAAAAGACTAAAGTAAGGTAAGGGGAATCAGGTTATCAGGTTGGGATATTATCTGAACACACAATGGAGAAAAGAGTTAATGAATCAAAAGTTACTGGAGCAGGGATATTTGAACTAGGTTTCTGATCCAATGCTAGCATGTACTTCATGTGTGAACTTGGACTAGATCACATAGTCCAAAATATCACTAACTTACTATGGAGATTGTGAATCTGTCACAGCTTTTACCAGGACATAACAGTTGTTTCTCTTCTATTGAAAGTTTGTTGTAGCTCTCAGAAATACCTGTTTAGGCCTTAGAAATAATTTTTCAGATTTGAGAGACTTATGAATGTTGCTAAAATATTGCCGGGGATTTTTACAGGGTTTTAAAAATTTTATTTCTATTTACATTGGGTTTATATTATACTGCCCGAAGGGGTGAAAAGGAGGGAAAAGTCTGATGTGAGTGAACTTTGCTTGCTGCTAGTGCATGGGAGAGCTCTGAATGCTTCATCTATTCTCAGAAGTCAATAAATACAGATTGAGCAGACCTGAATTGGTTTTGTCAGTGCAATTTTCTTGTGTGTTTGGTTTTTTTTTTTTTCTTGGTAGAAACAAAATGAAAGGTGACCTGAATTTGGATACTATTTTTTCTCCAAACTCCCTATCTTCTGTGAAGGGGCTCAAAGCTGACGATAGCTCCAAGCAGGAACTGTTTGTCCATAAGTAATCTACCTCCGTTGCACACCATCTGTAGACATCTAGCGGTGATCTAATTTGCATACTGAGGATACCCTGTAGGCTGTCAGAGCCAGTTATCCCTATATAGTGTGGCGTGGTTTTCACTGGCACACACATTCAAAATCCAGAAGCTCAAATGGTCATGCAACTCGGTTAAAACTATCATCAGAAACAAAAGAAGTTGAACAGCAGGGAAAGGTGTAAGGATGGAGTTAACCATGAAGTGTCTATGCTGTATAGTTTTCCTCATCACCATCTATAGTCCTAAAAGGGGGACGCTGAATGTGAAGGAAATCTTCCAAAGACAGTGAATGTCTTATTTCATTTAACGTGCACACACACATGCATGTACACACACACACGTGAATAAGCACAATTATTTATATTCGACTTTCAGCTGTACCAGAAATACGTGTAATCAGCTTGTTTTCCTCTTTTGTGTCCTTTCAGTTTTTTATGTGCTCTCCCTGCCATGCATCAGTGAGAGCTTTTCAATCTCATTTCCTCTGCTCACTTTCTGTTCTGTTTCTTTCTGCCCTGAGTAGGTTTAACTACCTTCCTGCTTACCAAATTCTCATTATCTCTGTCCTTTCTGCTATGATTCCTCTTCCTTATTCTAATGTTTCTGTCAGAGGTGCCAAAACATCACTCTTTTCTCACAATACTCCAGGCTCTCTTCTCCCATCACCTTCCCCAGTCCATCACCCTTTATAGTCTCATCTTTTACTTGTAGTTACTACTATACACAGCTGTACATTTGTTTAAGATTGGAAGTAACTTTTTTTCTTGCTGTTACCAGTACTTCAAAAAAAAAAAAAAAAAAAAAGGGAAAAAACTCCACTAACCCTTAATCCCTTCCCTGTCTCCTCCCTCCTGTCTCATCCTAGAAAATAAATAAATGGCTCTACTAAGTTTTTTTGTTTGTTGGGTAGGGTCTTAGGGGTTTTTTTTTTTTGTTTGGTTGGGTTTGGTGGCTTTTTTTTTGTTTTGTTTTTTTTTTTTTTTTTTTTTTTTAAGATCTAGTTTAGCCATTAGCATGTGAGAGCCACTGTATGTTTTTTGAGGGAATGTGATGGTGAAGAAACGTTTTGTAGAAGTGTTTTGTGTTCACCTCAGACAGGAGCCAGCCCTGCTCGCAATTCTCCTTCCTGGGAGCAGGAGTATATGCATCCACCGCGGTGAAAGCTTTGCCATGATACAAGTCTCCTCTTATCTGGTTTATGTTTTAGCATGGGAAAGCAGGAGCTGGGAAAAGTAGAGATCACTGTGACCATCAGGGCAGTCTCAAGTTTTCCTGGCTGCTGGCAGTGAGTGCAGAGCATTTGGAGAGCAGAGGCAGAGCGCTGGGCTGGTGTGACCACCATGGCCACGGGGCTACTACCTTCACACCAGCAAGGCTAATGAGATGGAGGACTTCTTTGTTCGGTGGACTCCGATTGCTCAGTCTGGCACTCTGGGTTACTGTTCATACCAATTTGGCTTGCACTGGCATAAATATTTACTATTAGATTCATGAAGCTGCTCTACTGAAACTCCTTCCCTATTATTTAATATTACAGGCTTTCCTGACCATGATCTTTGGCAAGTGACACGTGCAGCTAAACATTATTCAGCTCTGTTTGGCCTCCTATATTTGGAGTACTGCAGTTCAGTAAAATGTACTTTATTCCTCATGTTAGGGAACAGAATGAAGAGGCAGGACTGATTAATTTTTACAGGGATCTTATTAATTTTCAATACTTCAGCCAAGCCTTTTTCCTTCCCTGGCAGGATAATCTGAGGCTCTCTCTCATCACATGCAAATCCCACCGACTCTCTGGAGATAACTCATGGAAAGCACAACAACATCACTTTTGTGCTAATCCAAACCTTTTCCCAGAAGGGCTGAACATATTTTTTGGCAGATCAGCACTAGTTATTGTGCAGTTTTGCATTCTGTTGTCCTGTCGCTCTTCCTTGCCTTTTGGCAGGTTGTCAGATATCATTAAGATGATCTTAGTGATGTAGCATTGTACATTTAGCTTTGTTTATTATTTGCTTAAGAATAAAATCACAGCAGGACATAACTTGTGCATGGAGGGGGCTGAAGGGAATTAACCTTTTTGTCTCTGACTAATTAAATGATAGTTTTGTGTGTATACCTGTGTTGTACAAGTGTGCACGAATATATGTGCCAGCACCAACATGGAAAGACCCAGGGAATCCCAAGATACCTCCTGAATCTTTGGCTGTCTGTGCTAGGAATGTCCCAAGAAGTCTGTTAGCAGGCTAGAGAGGTCACAGTTTTAAGTAAATTAAACAATTTTCTGTGACACTAGTTTTACAGGAAAGTAACTCTACATCTGTAGGGCCTACCTTCTTCAGAAACAGAAACTGATGAAGCTTCCTGAAGCATTAAGTATGTGTTTGACAGACCAGTCAAGACGGCTATTGCCATAATGCTTCAAGCGAGAGCTATAGCTACTGGCTATTGTAATTAATTGTAGTAAATACATGTTTGGTTTATTGAAATAATATTTCTTTAATTTAATTTGTTTAAGCACGTGATCAGGAATCTTACAATTTGAATTCATTGTTATAGAAGAGCTCAAAAATATTCAGATGAAATAAAAGGTTTCATTTTGAAGCAATACATTCTTCTCATTCTTCCATATTGCATCATTTAAAACACTTTTTTTCTAATGGAACCAAAGGAAAATATGAAAAAATGTTTTTTAAAATCTGAAATTATTTGTTCAGAAAGTGTCAGAATAAAGTGTTCCTTCATTTTCTGCCATACTTTTAAAGTATTCGTCACCCTATTGAACAATTAAAAAAACAACTGATATAACTTCATGAAAGGTTTAACATCACAAAATCTGTATTGTTTTGCCCTCAAACTCTCTAGCATGAACATGTTTGAAAAGGTCTGCCTTTTACTAGATAGACATCAGTTCTCTCCTGACTGTCTAACCCACATGCATTTCCTCTGCAGAGGAGCTCAGACTGTGCAAACTTTTCTTTTTTGACTGCTAGTTAATTATATACACATTTACAAACTTTTTGCTTGTCCCTGAATCTCATCACCCACATTACACTACAAGACCTTTATAATAGACTCAGTTTGAGGAGCTGTACTTGTCACCTCACGTACAGCACAACATCACTGGCTTCTCATCAGCCTTCAAGTTTATTGGCAAAGGAAGTGACCCTTACAATTAAACCGTGACATTACAAAACACTTTTGTCAAAGGGGATCTCTCCCCCAGCACTGTGATCCCATGAAGGTCACAGGCTCTGTTGTGTGGGCAGCTTCAAACGTGACCTGAATACAGTCAAAGGACAATCTCTTCTATTGTGTAAAAAGCCTCAATCATATTCCCAAATCATGCTATAACCTTGAATAAAGAGGCTTTAGCATGGTTGAAGGAAGGCAGAATTTAGGTCCCTTCTACACTGCAGAAATGGAGTCATGCTTTAATTGTATTGCAGGGATAAAGATATTGTAATTGGGTCTCCTAGAATATATTTTTCTTTAGATATAGCTAAACATAAGGCCCTAAATCTCTCAAGGACATGAGATGTCATTCTATCTTTTTCAGTGCTGGTATGAGACTAAAGAATTGTGAAAAATGAAGGGGGAAGGTACAAG
The DNA here is from genome assembly GCF_000699245.1 of Pterocles gutturalis. Classification (NCBI taxonomy): domain Eukaryota; kingdom Metazoa; phylum Chordata; class Aves; order Pterocliformes; family Pteroclidae; genus Pterocles; species Pterocles gutturalis. The sequence goes on from NW_010125301.1 coordinate 11,125, forward strand.
AATGACTTCCACAGAAGTATGTTGATTTATACAAGTTGAAAAATTGACCCCAGCCTAGAGGGGAAGGTCATTTTATCCACCAAACAGAATTCATTCAAACAGAATAAAATGTTGGTTTTTTTTTTTTGGTGAAATAATTTTTCTTTAACCCTTAAGATTAATGTTTGTCCTTTACCTACAGACAACTACAGAAACAACCATATTAATACAAGTAGATATATAGACACAAACCCAAAAAGTTTCACTTAGGCTATATCCTAGCTCTGTTAGTTCCTAGTAGAGAGGATTTGTCGTCTTTGGACTCTGAAGAATCTGTTTTAATTTTTTTTTATTTTTTTTTTTCAGATTTCCATAGTGTCTCCAGCTGGTATCCCTACCTCAGGGTTTTGCTGTCTAGCATAGTGGAATCTAACTTACTTAATAGTTCTTCCTGATGTCTCTGCATCTCAACATGAAGACCACCCAGGACTTCTCTATGGCATCCACCACCTCAGCATCTGACCCAGCTGAGAAACAGACTCCAAGATCTTTGTTCTTCTCTTACACAAAAGATGCTGAAACAAAAATTAAAGGACTGTCCATGTGTCTGTTTCACAAGTCTTCACTCTTTCATAAAAAATATTTGCCACTGTCTACCCAACAGAAAAAAAAAAATCCAGGGAGCTATAAATTGAGTTATGCTTTATGTTTCTGGCTAGTTATGGGATTCGTCTCACCTAGCCTTAGCCATCTAGTAACTAGACATTTAGCTTAATCGGGTTGTCAGGCCTCCTGTTTTTCCAGAGGATGGATATAGGCACTTTCTGGAAATCAGTCATCTCACCGAGACATTTATCCTGAGGTGGGAAGAAGTGCCTTTTGGAGATGCCTTTCTCTCTGAAGCAATCACAGAGGAAGCTTGGATAACTGGCTTATACTTGATGAATTTTTTAAGGCACCTCATCTACACAAGAGAAATCTTGCCCTCAAGTCTGTAACCAGGCCCTTGCTCTGAAACAAACTTCTCTCAGTCATATCTCCATTAAAAGCTGAGCCCTAAACAAGAACAAGAGCCTTCTAACAGAAGCCAGAGTCTTCATGTGGTTTGTTTTGCATCAGAAATGCCACTTCCAGAGACCAAAAGATAGGAATGAACTTCCCAATCTCTTCCCCTCCACCAACACAGCAATAACCAAAAAGATAGGTCAGTAAAAAGAACAGCTAGAACTTGAAAATCAAGAGGTAGGCTGTTCAGGAAGTCATGTTTTTAAAGAGCCACTTTTCTACTCATAAGTGTATCTTATCCTTCATTTTTCTAGGATGTTTTTTAACCTGATTTTTTGTATTACTTCCCTACTTGCTACAAGTGTAATAGACTGTCTCTTCTTCCTCTTTAGCATTACAATCCTGATTTTTATTTTGATTTTGTAGACAAGTCACAGCTATGTGGATCTCTGGGATACTGAGGTGGCTTTTTATTCCTTCCTTCAGGCAGCAAAATGCTTGGCAACTTTTTGTGTTCAACCCCAGGCTGAGAGGGATGTGCAGTCTCCAGTTAGCCTACAGTGTAGGGAGCCAATGCTGTTGAATAAAATCTGTTGGGTCACAACCAGCTCTACTGTGCATTTTCACAGTAGGACCACAGAAAGACTTGAAATGGGAAAAGCATGATGGGGACGAATCATTGCTGCCAGTCACACATATGCTACCGCTTGTAGTTGCATTAAAAGAGACATGCTATTGTGTGATTTTTCTCCCCTCTTCCCCTGACTCAAACTGGTTAAGCTCTGAAGTGGCTGTCAGAAGTTTTCTATCTACTTTCCAGACTACAGAGTTGTCACATACATTTCCTGAGAACAGTATGGAATGATCTCTGGCAAGCAATCCAAAGATTCCTGCCCATGCCAGCAGTCCAGATACCAACATCACTACACCGCAAGTGCCAAGAGAGAATCCGTTCAACCAGCAGTGACTGTGTCTGTTTGAAAATTAATTTCCTTAAATATATTCCCCTTACCCAAAGAAAACAAATTCACTGAGAAATGTGCACCCTGTAGATAACCCAAACAAAGCATGTGTTACATACAGATGGGAGATTAGCTAACAAAATGTGAGATAATGCTGTCTCAGCTCAGTGCTAGATTATTTGTGTGCATCCCCTTCTTACAAATCAACAGAGGAAACAATTACAAGATTATGGAAGTATGCCTCCCTTTTTCCACGCTGTCCTTGACAGATTTTGTAAACCCACTCTTTGGTTAGTGTAAATCTGTGCATCCTCACTGAGAGCATTATCCTCACTTGTATTCTCTGAGAAGCTAAGTATAAGTTTTTTATAAGTCAAGTCCTCATTGTAGAGCTACTTATAGAATTGTAAAACTCTTCACAGGAGAATACCTAATCTAGCCATCAAACTACTAAATTGACTGTCAGGAAGGCTGGACTCCATCCCAACACAGACATAGATACATTACTTGATTTTCTTGTGACTATTTTGTTCCTGAGAACTGAAACTAATTTTGCCTCTTAGTACTTGTTTTGTTGATTTTTAAAGCCAAAAGAGGTCTGACAGAAGTAAAAGAATCTCTTTGCTGTCACACAAGGAAGTTTGCATTAAAAAACCCAACATCAAATTTTTAACTTCCACTTGAGTAGCATTGCCACTTTTTCAAAAATGCCCACTCTTGATTTTAAATTTTAAAATTTAACTAATAGAGGATCCAATGTCAATAAGTTAGTAATTTCATTGTTTAGTTACCCCCCAAAATCCGCCCCCCCCCACCGCATCTTTTGCGATCCAAATTTCACTTACATCAACTTTTTATCATCAGACCCCATCACATCCTTGGAAATATATTTCTGTTCTTTACTATATCATACAAGTATGTATACAAAGTATGAATAAAATTTTTTTATCGGTAAATAGGTTGAGTATCTTAGGGTATTACTGGACAGAAAAATTCAATTGCAATTTGCTTACATGCCATCTATTTTACCTGATGACAAAAAGTTTGTTTGTCTTGTGTTTGTTTGGAACCAGTCACTCAGTGTTTTCTTTTGACGCCCCTAGGTCATGTGTTGGAAGATACCGAGCAATCAACCATACTCACCCAGTCTGCAACTTCATAGACATTTATGCTCACATCAATCAGTTGTCTCAGGCTGAACCAGGTGTCCTATTTTCCAGGCTGAAGAATCCTAAGCTACTAAGCAGTTCCTTGTATGGAAGCCACTAGATGCTTTTCGTCACAGATAAAGCCACAGTGACTTGTTGTCTAACCTTTAGATGGCAAAAGCTAGGAGAGTGAAATACCACCTTTCAAGTTCAGCGTTTCCAGCGTAGGCAAGTGCCTCATTGCATTATGGAGGGAGAGTTACTGACCAACAAAGTTTGAGCTTTCAACGGTCAAGGCACGTACAAATAGGCAACATGAGGCTTTGTTCATCGAGAAACTCAAGATATACAATTGAAAGAGCTTCAGAAACAGACATGGAACTTGCTCTATTCTTATTCATGCCAGCGTGCATCTGTTTTTCCCCTAAGATGTCAGTAGTAGTGCAGTGGCATAAATGGCAGCAGAATGAAGCTTTTAAAGCTTATATTTTATAATCTTGCAAGAACATGCACACAGGTCCCAATGCTATAAGCATTTATAGAAAGCATACTTTGAAAAGTGTTTCGTCTCCCTAACTCCTTCCCCCCAGCAGATATCACTGCATGATGCATACCTAGAAGGTCGCATCAGCCAAGTCATTCCTTCTCTTGTGAAGATTTAGCCATCATTTGCCAGATGAGGATCCAGAAACTATTTTCTTTAAACAAAAATACCATGTCACAGACACAAAGAAGGAAGCAGCTATGTTTTCTTGATTTGCCTTTCAAATGAAAGGGAGGAAAGCAGCAAAGATAATTAGTCAGACTGCTTAACTTATTTAAACAGAAGTTTTTCATTGCTATAGTAAGTGATATAGAAACAAAATGAGGCAAAATGCCTAGCAGAAGACAAACACTAGGACTGGACTACAGCAAAGCCAGAAAGTTGTTAGAATATACAATGCCTTTATATTTAAAAATGCTAGACATTGGTCAATGTGCCAAGTGATTTAATCTGTTGATCTGGCTTCCAGCCACTACTGTCTTATCAGGAGATGACTAAAGGAAAGATTTACAAGCAGGCAAACAAGGAGCTCCATGAGGTAGGAACATTTTAGGATACCAGCTGCCCAAATTAAATGGCTATAGAAATGGCCAAAGACACAGCTACGTCAAACCTATTGGTTTGAGTCAGCTCCTGAAAAATCAGGCCTGATCAGTCTTACTTCAGTAACTACACGTTCAGTGTAATAACTTCACATTCAGTGAACAAGCATACACAGTCATATTAGTATTCATCCCTTCCTGAAATTATCACTCACTATATCCATTGCCAAAAAAGCCTCCAAAGCTATTACCTGGGTGCAGCATTTCTTTCTGATAATTATTTTGCCCATTTTCTTGCACATTAATCAGATCTTAGAACTGACAACGTGACAACTGGTGTAAAGGATGACACAGTCTTTGAGAAGGAAAATAGATGGTGCACAATGCCCTACACAAGTGTTTTTTGGTAGACAGACTTTTATTTTTTTTAAAGATGTACGCTATTTGATTACTATAATCTAGTGAATGTGTGTCTTGGCCATGTTAAAAGACACAATTAAAGTCTGTCTTGTCTTTTCTGTTCAATGGCCTAAAGCATGCAGCTGCAGCAATATTTACCGAAGCTCAGGGGATAAATTTTACCCAAGTGAATTCTGTTGTCAGATGCTATAGGTAAATAAACATTTTATTTTAATAGATTGCTGCATTAGTGCTTTATTAAATGGCACAAGATTTGTATTCTTGAGAGAGCTTGTGATTGAAAATTTGTTTTAAAAATGTTTTAAAAATAAATAATGTGGAGAAAAACTATCAACTAACCATTTTTTTTAGTGAAAAGTATATTTTTCATTTAAAAAAATCAAAATCTTTCCTTTTCCAAAATAGGTCAGAAATAATTTACAGAGCCTTTCTCCCCAAAACCTTCAGATGGAATCTCACTATAGAATTTTTTAATTGATTTTTTTTCCATGAAACAACTATCACTGTCTTATTTTCCATACTGCTGAATTCCGAGCAAGCCTCTATTCACCAGAAGTTTATGATACTGGAAATCACATATGCAAAAATACATTGGTTCAGGTGGAAGGCTTGGAATTTTCCAAGAACAAAATTCTCTAGTTGCTGTTTTATTTGCAAGCCAAGTGCATGTTCTCCCAAGATAATCCTCTGATTAGGCCACATAAAATGGCCTTTAGTTTCAAGTCTTTGTTGTCTCCTTGCCCTACTAACAGCATTAGGTTTGGAGAGAAAAAGGCCTCAAGCTAATATAAATCAGTAAATTTCATTTCAAGCCACTGTCCTTTATCTTTCCACACTGGGCTTATGCAACGAGGGCAACTCAAAAGGCTGGTTAATTGCCTTAGGAATTGCAAGTTCAAAGCGAGGCTTAGAGAACAAAGCATTGCAGGAAGAAGAAAGTCTGCAGTTGAAAGGCAAGACCCTTTTTTACAAACCTTTGACTACCCTGGGCTGGAAATGCTCTTATGATCTTTTGTTTACCATTGCTGGTGCACCACTACTGCTGCTGAGTGAGAGATGAAATTCTAACCCCATTCAGGGGTCTTATCCCAGTGCCATGTACATTATTCTGTGTACTCACAAAATCATAGAAAAATCGAGGTTGGATGGGACACCTGGAAGCCTCTAGTCCAACCCCCTGCTCACAACAGGGCTAATTCAAAACTAGATCATGTTCTCCATGGCCTTTGGCAGCTGAGTTATGAAGATCTCCAAGGATGGAGATCCCAAGACTTCTCTGGACACCTTATCTAATGCTTGATGAGCTTC
>NW_010125301.1:17063-73486 GCF_000699245.1 Pterocles gutturalis
CCCCCCTTTCCCCCCCCCCCTCCATTTTATCCAGTTGGAGTTTCGAAAACTCTAGATTTTGCACATTGCTTCTTGTCTTTTTGCTGTGTCCCTCTGAGGGAAGTGTGGCTTGGTCTTCTCTATGGCATCCCTTCTGGTAGTAGAAGATTGAAAGTAGATTCCCCAGTGTTTTTTTCTTTAAGGGTGCACAAATCCATCTAGGGAACCAAAACTGGGCACAGTGCTCCAGCTATGGCCTCACAAGTGCCTAGTAAAGGAGAATGGCCCCTTTGCTGGACCTGCAGGTTGTGTGCTTTGCTGGGGCTGCCCAGAATGCCATAAGCTGCCGGGGCTACCAGGACACTCTGCAGGCCTGGGCTCTCGAAGTGCAAAGCTGCTGCATAACCCGTCTGTGCCCTGACTGTGCTGCTGGGGATCCTCCTGCCCTCTGTGCAGCACTTGGCTTTTGGCACTTTTGAATACCTTGAGGTGCCAGAACTGACCCTGGAGCTTCTTGTGATTCTTCTGACAAGCACCTGGCACCTACTGCCAAAACTCAGAACAAGGCTCTCTTTGTCTTTCACAGTCAAAATCAATCTAAATATACAGAGAATAAAGTTGTTAGCATTCATTAGGAGCCCATAATCCACACACAGGCAAACTTTACATATATGCAGTGACTTGGAAGTTCAAATAACCGAATCAAAAGCTCAGCCTGTTCTGTACCCGTGAAAAAAGGTGTTAACTACAGCTTTAATATTTTTCTTGTCATCAGCAACAAGCTGCATAAATCCAGTTAATGAACTCGTCAGGTTTATGCCTGACATTAATAGGGAGTACCTCTAGACCTAACAATGTTTACAACAGAACACAATGAATCTTAAGTATTGTTAATGATCATTTCTTTAAACAGAAGAACAGTGTAAGCATTTATAGGTAGCACCATGAAACAGCTGAGTCTCAGACAAGTCAGCATCAGTAAGCAAACATCATCCCAGAAAGCAGGTGGTGGGCACCTCTCTGCACTGCCTGAGCCCAAGCCAGCACCTGCATGAATATTAACATTCTTTATATTCATAGCCATATTACAAAGTCCGTTCAGCTCACTCAGGGCTCAGGTAATATTCCCAGGGTCAACACAGCATTGCTACAAGAAGACAATGAAAAGTGCAAGAAGATCTCAAGTCCAGAGCAGGCTGGAAATGCACAGTGCTGCCAAGGAAATTGTAGTGGAGCACTCAGATTGTAAAACCTTTAGCAAACCAACCATTTCAAGGAAGTTGCGAGGTGTGAAAGGAACTTTTTATATAGTCGTTGCAACATCAAGTCCCTTTTGGGTAATCCCATTTCTGTTTCTTGAGTAATACAAAGCAAAGGAACCTCATGTTCATAGACACATTTAAAACAGGTCACTGGTGCATCCTGGCACTAGTAATCCTCTAACAACACATCATCAGTACAGTAAAACTAACCTGTCTCACGATGGTCTAATCCCAGCTCAGGTTCCCTATTAGTGGGTGAACAATCCAATGCTTAGTGAATTCTGCTTCACAATGATAGGAAGAGCCAACATCAAAGGATCAAAAAGCAACTTTGCTATGAATGCTTGGCTGCCACAAGCCAGTTATCCCTGTGGTAACTTTTCTCACACCTCCTGCTTAAAACCCAAAAAGCCAGAAGGATCGTGAGGCCCCGCTTTCAATCCTCTAGCAACACGGAGATAACAGTTACCCATCACTGCGCTGTTTGCAGAAATCACTTTTTCCCTTAATGTACAGCTGATAACTATTCTGCAGAGGCTCCATGAATAAAAACATGCTCTTGGACACATGCCTTTTTTACAACATGGAAGCATAGTTTGGAAGTAAGAAAGAATTGCAGCTGTTCTCTCCCATCAAGGTGGTGTACTCACAGCCATAGCCTACTCTGGCAGAAAGCAGGTGGGGCCAGCTCCTCAATGAATGGGACTCAGGTAAGCTTCATGCTGGGGTTAAGCCAGCTAGCACCAGCTACACCTGAAGGCCTGGTTTCAGGCATCTTTGTGGGAAGCAGAGCAATGGTCATCCCATAATGATTCATACATGCAAATCAAAATTGTGAGGTCTGTTACTGAATAAATTAAGTGCTCCCAGCTATCAGAGCACTTTGCAACAAGCAGTAGTCTTCAGGAGAATAAAAGTAAGACTGCACTGCAGTAGAGGATATGGAGTTTATATCTTAAGCTCAGTATTAGAAACCTCCTCAGATGGCTGAACTCCATGCTGAACAGCAAGCCCTTAGGCTTTAGCCCTTTGTAGATAGTACATCTCATTTGTGCAGATTATGAGCTTTTTCACAACCTTTGAGTTATGGCAAACAAGTGAGATATCTCAGCTCTTGAGAGCTCACAGAGGGGGTAACCAAGACAGTGGATTTTTATCTTTGTTCATTTGCATGACTGTAAAGATTTCAGTACAATTGGTTGGGTTACATTTACTATTAAGGTACCCACAACTGCCTCTTTACAAGAAGAGCACAAGTGGAAAACTGGTGAGGTAGGTCAAATGTCTCCTAAGGTGCTAATCTACCTTGCCTGCTGAAATGTGCTTACAATGATTTTGAGATGTTAAACATTTCCAAGGCAACATGAAACCTCAGACAAAGCTACGACTGAGGTTACGCACCCACAAGTAGATTTGCGGTGTTTGAGTCAGCTGGCCATCACAAAGCAGAATGGGCACATAGGGAAGCACAGAAGGATGGTGCCACATGGTTAAGAGCTCTCTGAGCATCAGTTCCAGCAGCAGCAGCAGCCCTAACAGCAGGCTGTTCACACAATGCTGTTTCAGCAGCTTGCCTACAGCGTTTATATTTGCAAATTCCTGGCTGCAAGCAGTAGGCTTCTTTTGAGATTATAAAGGTAAGTATTAGCATAAGTGGCATATTGCATCCTATATGTATGCTTCCAAGAAAGGAGATTTTTCCATTAAAAATTAATTTCTCTTCTAAATCTCCCTTTCTTCCCCTCCAACCTCACACTCACCATCATGAGACTCCCAAAAAATGCATGCCAACAGGCCTCAGAGAGGGTTGTTTTGATGCTTGATGGATGTTTTGACTTTTTGGCACTGTGGGAACCACTTTCTTCTCCCTGTGGATAATCTCCTGAGAAAACCTGGTGTGAAGAATGTTTCTCATGGCAGCAGGAGCATGGCAAATGGTCCCAATCTGAGAGATAAATGACTCCTTTGTTTTGCTTTCCCAAAAGTGTTTTATCTCAGAATTCTCTCCCTTTATAGTCTGGGCACAGCCTTGACATCTTAAACACAAGCATTTTTAGGGGCAGCAACGAAATGAAGTGAGATCTTCAGATGCTTGATTTAGTTCTAATGTGGTTAAAGTGATCAGTTGCTTGAGCTTTCTCACAGGGCTCTTGTTCAGCTGGAATTCCCCCAGAGGGACAGAGAGCACAATTAAAAGACATTTGCAACCTTAAACAGTTTTTCTTAGATCTTCAGAGACATTTAATTGGAATTACACTGCTCTCTGTAAGAGATTAGGAAGACAGAGTTTTATTTCAGGTCTTGATTTCACAGAATTGTTAATGCTAGTTTTCTACTCATATGCTTAGGACCAAATTTCCCAGTCAAAAAGGTCAATGGCCTATGAATCAGGGCTGCCTATAAATCAGGGCTGCAACTTAACTGGAATCAGTGGACTTTATGACAGTTTTAGGATCCATCCCAAAGTTGCAAACCTAGGAAGTGCTCACTGTCTTCCAGAGAAGGCTGTGGAAACAGCAAACCAGAACAGGAGTGGAGGAGTAATAGCAAGACTTCCTCTTGTTGGCAGGGTAGGTTTGCTCTTGGTTATATTTATATAATCCATTGATGTCAGGACAAGGCTTAACAGGTTAATTAAGGACAGAATTGTCACACACACTCATAATAGGTTTTTAAATTCAAGACCTTTGTAGAAAGCAGCCAGGAGAATGAGGAGGATTTTAATACCTATTTCTCAACATGAATAAACTGTGCTTAGAGTAGTTCTGACCCAAATTTGCTAATGTGGGTTTGGATTTAGGGCACTTCACTGAAGCTTACAGCATGACTTTTCAAAGATTTTAGACTCCCCAGACCTAACGCATCCTGTGCCAGTTACTCCATAAAATCGGAGCTCCTGCTTCTGAAGCCATCCACCAGTAATTAGCTGATAAAATTTGAAAATTGGGCACAATTCAAACTAACTAAGATGCTGCAATGAACTCATAGCTCTTTAACCTCTTTGTTTCCAGTATTGCAACAATAGGAAGCAAATGGAGATGATTAAGATTGCAAGAGGACATAAATTAATAGTAATGAGATGCAGTCAAAAAGGTTACATTTAAGTAGGAAAAGGACCAGGATTCATTAAGATAGGAGTTATTTCCCCAAGGATGTTGTGGAATTTTCATGGCTTGAGAAAGTAAAAATTTAGAACAGGTGAAGTTTTAGAAAAGGTCCTACAGAGACAATCTTCCATTGTACTGAGGAGGGCTGCAGTCTATACGTACTATTTAAAAATATTTTCTGTCTACAGCTATAACACTTGTGCATGAATGTGCACTAGACTAGGCAACAGTACATCTCATGTATTTTACCCTCCCCAAAAGAAGACAGAAACTTCTTGCTGGACAAGTCAAAGATTTTTTGGAGGAAGGGAAGGACTGAAAAATAGGTCAGAAAAGAATAATGAAATAATTTCATTGCTCATTCAGTTGAAAGAAATTCAGGAAGATGCTGCTAGCAATTGTAGGTAGGAAAAATAGTAGAAAGTAGAAAAACAGAAAATAGCATAGTAGGACAGGAGGATAAAGGTGCCCACTTAATTGATCTTATTACTTCACAGGCAGCCCAAAAAAGAGATGGAAACCATCTGTGGCATTTCTTCCAGGGGTAGTAAGACTATGGCCTCCCTTCAAGCTAGAAAAAAAACAAACCCCAAACCAACAAAATCTCCCTGTTTGTTTGTTTGCAATACAGTTGATGTATAAGCTATATCTGGCAGTAAAAGTCCCACTCAAAACAATGTAATGGCATTTTTTTTTCTGTGACATAATCTAAGCAAGATGAACCTAGGAGGGAAGGGTATATAATTTTGCGTTGAACTCATGGAAACTATGGATGTCTTGTTTGCATAGTATTTTACAGCTGGATAGCTAGTAGAAACTTGTTATCTTGGAAAAAATACACACTATCTCTTCCCCTCCTTTTTCTATCACTGAAGACAAATTCTCATTCTGACTTTGCTCTCAGCTCTAGCAGCTCTTGTAGATGTAACATTCAAGCCCTTGGTGCCATTCCACCTTGCTACCTTGCCGCTGCTCCTCGAGGCCTCCAATCAACCCCCTTCCTCCAACTCCACATGTAGCGCTGGATACATGGAGTTCAGCAGCCTTGCAAGCTCCTGTCCTCTCTGTGCATGCCAAGACTGCCGCAAAGCCATTTCCCACCCAGCCTTCTGCTGTGTGCCGTGCCCAGGGAGAAATATGGTTAATCCTGTATTTAATGGGGCCAATGGGAGGGTTCCCACTGATGGAGAATACTGGCTGTCCCAGTGGTTCTCTATTTTTTCAGAACCACACCAAGAGGGCTAGAGAGGAGGCTGGTGTCAGATGTGTGGGATTCCTGTGCAGAGATAGGGGAAAAATGTGTGTAAAACGGGATGTGATTCTTGCATTAAACATAAATTCCAGATTATAAACAAAGCCTAACTCATTAGTTATATACAAATGGTGTCATGTGTGTTACAATTCCTTTACATTGAGTAAAATCGCCTACACAAATCATACCCTAATTCCACGTCATGTTGAAAATCTTACTTGAATAAAATGATCATAACCTAACTCCAGACTATTATCAAGAACTACTTTCTAATTTCTCTGCTTTGGAGGCAGAAATGAAGCATTTTAAACATGTAGGTGCCATATGCTAATGCAGAGCTCCCATATTATAAAAATACATTTGTAACAGGATTGAAATATTGTGATCACATTTGTGGATCTAACGTTTGGTTACCATAACTCTACTGACTTCTGTGCTTGCATCTCTAGAAATCTAAATTTGGTTACCATAACTCTACTGATTTATTAACTTCTGTGCTTGCATCTCTAGAAATCTAAGGTGGGTTGCAGGTTTGCTTAAGATGTGGGATTTACAAGAGCAGTTTGCAAATAGTCCATTGACAAAAAAGGAAAAAAAAAATCCTCCAATATTTGCATTCTTCTTTACAAGAGCAGTTTGCAAATAGTCCACTGACAAAAAAGGAAAAAAAAATCCTCCAATATTTGCATTCTTTCAATACGGATGCTATTTGTAAAACAAGAAAGAAGAAGAACAGGTTTAGGAAAAAAACCCAACAATATCTATATTCTATAAATAGACAGCAGGGGTTCACAGCATCATTCAGAACAAGTAAATAGCAGGGGTTCACAGCATCATTCAGAACAAAAAGGGTTTGGCCTGAATTGTCCAGTTGCTGCCTGAACTGGATATAACATAAACAGCTGAAAATTCAGTTGCTTGTTTTCTTCCACTCTGGAAGAACCTATATTTATAAACAGTATTATGCAAGTCACCTCTAGTTTTTGTCATTACAGTGAGAAGAACAGGGAACACATTCTCTTATGTTTTAGTGAACAGTAGAAATGTCTGCGTATTTCCAAAGAAACCTTAGTATCAAAACCAAAAATTAATAAAAGAAATGAAAAAATGGGGCTTAGCCCCATTTGGAACTAGTTTTTGTTATAATAAGACATCCACATTTACATATATTTTCAACACAGTTTTAATCAAGCTGTAATGTAAAACCAAAAATTAATAAAATAAATTAAAAAATGGGGCTTAGCCCCATCTGGAACTAGTTTTTGTTATAAGAAGACATCCACATTTACATATATTTCAACACAGTTTTAATCAAGCTGTAATGGATGGCTTATAAAATACATCCATAATGCAGTGACTTGCACTGATACCATCCACTCAACCTGTTTCCCTTGGAAGAAGAGCAGGTAGGTCAAATACTCTTGCCATTTACATAGTCCCTCCTCTTTCTGCATGTACAGTAGTATAAACCATAGCTTCCTGCACTAGATCGTACAGTAGTCTTGCTCTCCAGACCACAGTAGTCAAAGGAAAATCTCACACTAATTTCAGCCAATATTAAACCAACCTATGGTGAGCAGCTCTATCTATAACCTGTGCCAGAAACAGCTGCACAGTATAATCTCTGTGCCAGGCTTGTAAAACTCTTCTTTCCTTCTCTGTCCATGACAAGAAACTTTATTTTTGACCAGCAACAAAAGTATCACTGGGATTTTTTTTTTTTTTTTTTTTTTCTAGTTTTTAATGGTTTTTGGAAAGGGAACGGGGTTTTTTTTTTTTTTTTTTTTTTTTTGCTAGTTCTGAATGGTTTCTGGAAAGGTAAGAGTAGAAGAAAAATGAAAGCTATCTTTTCCTGTTGGACCTGCACAGATTGCCGCAGCTTGCGTATGTTGTTCAGAGTTTACTCAAAGGACAGGAATAGAAGCCATTCTGAAACGTTCATTCAATAACATCAGACATGCTCATGCAAAATATGTTTCCACTGTACAGGGCTAAGGAGGATTACCCACCTTCCTGGGAAAATCTCTTGGGTTTTGTTTTTTTCCTTACACATCTTAGACATGTTTACTCAGAATTTAAAGCTTTCCCATCCACCACAATTAAACAAAGCAACTCCTGGTGTTTTTCTACCACTTTTTCCTCCCCCTCTGAGTCAGCTGTGGAAAGGCGCCTGTGCTTGCTTCTTTAGGGAAGATACAGGACCCCCCAGCCGCATGCAGACCAGCAATTGGCTGCAGCCACAGGCAGCTGTGTGGATGGCTTGTGTCCAGTCTGTCCAAAGTGGCTGGTTTGTTCTGAGGGAAGTAATTTCCTCTGGATCCTGTTTTTTTTTTAATTTTAGTGAACTGGCACACAAGCCCTCTATTTAAATGTTGAACTCCAAGAAGAGTTGGTTGTCGCACTGATGCAAGCCCTGTTTGCCACAAGTTTCTTTTCTTACTTCTCCATCTTCTCCCATATAATGCTACTTTGTTTTGTGAGGGCTACTGGAAAATGCTGTCTACAAGGTAGCCTCCAGGATTTTAGAAGGCAATTCTTAGCTTTTTTTTTTTTTTTTTTTTAAAGGCAGTACATTTCATTGTTGAATTGCTCTGTAAAACTGAGTCACCCTGTTATTAGAAACTGCAGGTGATGATAATAAAGTCCTTGGGCTTCCTTCCTCTTCAGTTAACTCAGTCGCTAGGCAATGCCTGATTCTTCCTTAAGCTGCTGTCTTCCCTTTCAAAACTTCCTGACCTTGGTCCTTAACTGGACTGTAGAGACATTTGGTCTTAAAATACAGCCCTCTCCTGATACAAATCTCATCGGTTTGTGAAGACTTAACAAGAACTGCAGCTTACATACAGCTTTATTTACAAAAAATGGAACATGAAAGCTAGCCACATGCACATTTACTAATTAACTGAACTTACCGAAAAAATAGGGGGGGAATAGAATCCCTGGGTAGCCTGTGCATATGTGTGTGTGTGTGTGACTGTGAGAGATGGAAAAGTGAGGGTGGGAGGAGATGCTGAGAGGTTTTTTACTGTATTACCTATGGCCATTTTCCGTGAAAGCTGTTTGCTACCTGTTCATGCCAGTATCAGGAAAAAAGAATATTCAGGGACTCATACTCAGTTGATTCATAGAACTAGGGAGGAGAATAATTTGGACTGAATTTTTGTATTGACTTTGTAGGAACTGTGGTTATGCCAAGGGCAATGTACTTTACGTGAGTTTATAGGCACAGTATAGGATGGTTTCTTTCTATTCATAACAATATTGTTCAAATAAATAGAGCAAAACTTCCCAACAATAAAAGAGAAAGGAAAACTTATACAACTATTCTTAGTGCAACAGCTTGGAAATGGACTTCATTATATGTACTCATTCGGTGATACTTGGGAGACTATAGAGGACTAGAAGGCCTGAAAAAAAATCTTGTCAGCATTGAAACATTTGATTTATATGGCTCTTCCCATAACAATTATATGATTTTTAAATTAAACCACATTTCCCCACCAAGTAGACTGCAATCTTTTTTAGTCTTCTTCCATAGAACTTTTCCCCAAAGTGTCTGTCTTTGTAATGTGTTGATCATTAGAGTAATGCATATTTAATGAAAACTTGCAATAAGTAACGTTTTGGACACTGTTTCCAGTCACTGATTGATGTGCATATTATTTTGTCTGATACATTTAACTGATGTGTCTCAATTTTTCCAATATGAGGGCCATGTACAGTATAGTAATGGAGAATTCAGATGACCTATTTTCAGTTTCTATTTGCAGAAATAAAATATTTACTAACTTGTGAAGGAAAAACAGTGTAATTCACCTGAAAACCCAAGCTCACCAATTTTCACACATGCTCAAAGAGCAGAACAAGTATCAAACAAGTATCTGGTCATTTTTCATGTTTTTACAAACACTGCCACTTACAGGAACACATAAGAGAAACTGAAAACAGTGTCCATTTGCAACAGTAGATGCATAATTGCACGTGATGACTTTGAGATTTACTGGACAGCAAGAAGTTTGCCTCCATCCTAGAGTTGTCAGATGCATCACCAGGAGAACCAGCTTTGTTTTTCTGTAAAAAGTGACAGACAAAGGTTAAATATACAGTATATGTTAACTTCTACTATACCATCAAGATGACTTTAATTATGTTTCCTCCTAAGTTAGTGTGGGTCTGGGACTGAGGCTGGCAAACAAGGTGCCCTCCGATAACACCCTGCATGAGACCAGAGTAGAAGCTCTGTAGTCAGAGAGGAGGAGAGCACCTTTTGCCCATCTTCCTGTGAAAGTCACCTTCTGCATCTTCTGTTTTCCCTGAGTTTATGCTAATAGGATGATATATCTTGAAAAGTGACTGGTAACTGAATGAAATGGGCTCCTCTTTTAAGGGTACATGGGTAGAGCTTTGTAACTCTTGTGTTTTGCAGAAGAAAATTGCAAAGAGATAGGAAAGGAAGAATTGGGGGATGGGGAAAGTATGTTATTGTATGACAGGACTTCTGTGACTCTGCATGCTTTGCACCCACCAACAAGAGTCGCCTAAGGCATGACTGCTTACAGCCTCTCCCTCATCCAGTTCATTCCAAAGTAGTGACTATTGAGGATAGAAGCTTTTATAATTCAGGTTGTTATGCACTGGGGGAAAGGGGTTTAAACAAAAAACACTGCCTGATTTATCCTTTTACCTACCATCTAGAGCAGTTATTGTACCTGCCTGATATTCCGGATTTTTCCCAGACAACTTGTGTAGCAAAAAAATAAACTGCAAGATGCATATTTATTTTTCCATCCATCTAATATTTTGTACCTGATCATTTTTGTATGGGGCTTTTAGTGCAAGTAAATCAATACCAACAAACTTTGGAGAACATGCATTAAATGACTTGGCTGATCACTGAACGTATCAGCCCTTTTTCTACTTAAGTCTCTCTCACTCAAAAAGTCTGGACTAAAAGCATGCCTAAGTTACATTTATTTTGTTATATCAAGAACTGTCTTTGTAGTGCAAACATCAAAGGCATAATGGACATGCTCCATTTTTTGGGAGCTTGTATATTAAAAAAAAATCTAATACTTATGGATATTACATTATCTTTTCAGCTTGCAAATGAACAGTAGTATAGTCCTTAAAAAAGTTTGCATCTCTAAAAAGCTCAGTTTACCCAGGCACTCTGCAAGTATGAATCAGAGCAACTCTTCAGTAACAAAACACAGGGGAAATCAGGGGCACAGGAGTGCTTTGTTTGAAAGTGAAGGAGAAAAAAATGATGTGTGTTTTCTCATTAGAAAGAAGTAAAATTGTCTGGTTTGTAGTAGGAAACCTATATTGTCTGAACTTCATGTTATAGATGCTCAGGCAAGTCTCAGGCTTGATCCTACAGCCAAAGAATTGTAGAAAGACCAGGTAGTCCTTACAGTGTTGAGGCAGGCTCTGAGCCTAAGGAGGCTTATTAGGTGACCTTGATAGAAAGAGTATTTCAGTTGGGTTTTGTGGGGTTTTTTGTTTGGTGGTTTTTTTTTTTCTTCCTCCTAAATTAATGTGAAGTGTAGACAGCGAGAGAAGTTAATGTCCAACACAATACTGGAGCTAGGGACCAATACATTAACAGGACCTCACAGACCTACTCAATGCAGAATAAACAAGATGATTCATCTAGGACTGCCCTGCAAAAAAAGCTTGAGAAGTCAGGTATCCAGAGGGGAGATCTTCATGTCATCATAACATAGTGTAATAACAACATTCTCCTGGCCTCTCTATCCTTAAATATATTTTATGACATCATTGATTGATGACTGTCCAGAAATCTTCCATTTTTTGCATACTTCAACCAAGGCACTGTCAAAAATATAAATCTTTTTTTTTTTTATTGTTTTGCTCTATTTAATTTCAGTACACACACATGCAGGGTAAATCCTCAGTTTCTGTCACCTGACGTGCCTTTATGGAATATTTTGCAAAAGTGATGGCAATAGTTACATCTTCAATGTATGTAACAGTGGCTAAATAGTTTGTGGGGGGAGAGGGCGAATACTGTGAGAAATACTAATTTTGAAAAAATTCAGTTACTGCCCCCAGTAAAAAAGGTCTTAAAGTAAACCATATGTTTCATGTTTGGCCATAATGAAACATCACACCTCAGGGCATTGAGAGACACAAAACCTTATCTGATGTTATGATCCTCTAGGGTGTGCCTACAGAGCACAGATTTGTTAACTCATGTTATGATAACCATTACTTGGAAGAATTTTATTTCTAGGGACAGGAGACTTTACAGAAGGAAAAGATAGATCTTCGTATTTATGTGAAGAAAAATTAAAAAGTTAGGTTAGCTAAGACTTCTGTTGACTAATTAACTTTATAAAGAAACAGACTAATATCCCCTATGTAAGCACTCTGTTGACATGAAAAGATTTGTTTCTTGATTGCTTCACAGTAGCGTCTACATTACCCAACTAAACAAAAAAATGCTTAGCCTCCGATTTCAGAAATTCCACAGAAGCACTGAACATTCATGCCAGTTATTAATTCCTTGCATCCACCAGCAAATCAGGTCTAAATATTTCTTCCAAGCTGTTTATCAAGGTCCTAATAATCAAAATAAGGAAGAAAAATAAAGAGACCTCAAATATAAACATCTGTGATAAGCACTTTTCTCAGTGCCCTTGAAGGCACATTCTATGTGACCCTGCCTCTATCCTGCAAAACCAAGTGCTCAAGTCAAAGCACCAGGCCTAAAACCCTCAAGCAGAACCTATTCAATGAAACACCGGGTTCCATTTAAAGAAAAGAAATGAACTTCATTGGTCATAGCCAGCACAGGTTCATTAGGGTAAAAGTGCTGCTTAATTAAGTTAATTTCCTTTTATGACAAGGTCACCACCCCCCTAGTCAGCCAAGGAAAGCCAGTAGATGTGGGGGTTTTTTTGGATTTGAGCAAAGCTTTTGATACCATTTCTCACAGTATCCTTCTGGATGAAATGTCTCACATACAACTAGACAAGTCCATAATACCTTGGGTGAGCAACTGGCTGACTGGTCAGGCTCAAAGAGTTATAGTGAATGGCATTACATCAAGCTGGTGGCCAGCCACCAGAGGGGTTCCCCAGTGCTCAATTTTAGGTCCTGTGCTCTAATGTTTTTATAAATTATCTGGACACAGGAATAAAATCTACAGTAAGTTTGCTGATGATACTAAATTGGGAGGAGCTGTGGGCTCCCTTGAGGGTAGAGAGGCCTTACAGAGAGATTTGGGCAGCCACCAACCATATGGAATTTAAGAAGAGCAAGTGCTGGATTATGCATCTGCAATGGGCTAATCCTGGTGATGTATACAAACAGGGGGACAAGAGGCTGGAGAGCAGCCCCACAGAAAGATATCTGGGGATTAGGGTTGATGGCAAGTTGAATATGAGTCAATGGTGTACCCTGGCAGCCAAAAGGGCCAAGCATGTCCTGGGGTGCACCAAGCACAACATGGCTATCTGGGAGAGGGAGGTAATAGTCCCACTCCACACTGCACTGGTGCAGCCCCACCTTGAGTGCTATGTGCAGTTTTGGGCACCTCAATACAAGATAGATATCAGAGTGTGTCCAGAGGAGAGTGAGAAGATGGTGGAAGGCCTCAAGGGCAAGACTTGAGAGAAGTGGCTGAGGTCACTTGGCTTGTTCAGCTTGGAGAAGAGAAGGTTGAGGGGTGACCTCATGGCAGTCTACAACTGCCTTAAGGGGGGCAGTAGAGGGGGAGGTGCTGACCTCCTCTCTGTGGTGACCAGCAATAGGACACTAGGAAATGGAATTAAGCTGCATCAGGGGAAGTTCAGACTGAACATTAGGAAATGATTCTGCATGGAGAGGGTGGTCAGTCACTGGAACAGGCTCCCCAGGGAAGTGGTCATGGCATGAAGCCTCTCAGAGTTCAAGAAGAGTCTAAATAATACTCTTAGCCGTATGGTTTAGTTTTAGATAGACCCACAGGGAGCAGGGAGTTGGACCTGATGATCCTTAGGCATCCCTTCCAGCTTGTGATATTCTATGATTCTGCTACTAAGACAGAACAGCAACATTTTCTGTCTTGAATAACAGAGCTACCTGGGAGAGAGGGATGACTAAAGGAAGAGGTGGGGGGGGGAGATTGGCAAGAGAGGGGTTGATTTCCCACCAAAATCCAGATGGCCTGCTTGGTTTAAATGGCTTGACATTTTCTGCACTTGCGCTTTGATTGCCCTGCTACGGGTGTAGGTGGCGGCAAGGATAAGGAGAAGAAGATGTAAGCAACATTCCTCCTCTCTTTGTGGGGAACTTAAGCAAACATTTTTTAAAATCCTGAAACAGCTCCCCAGGACAGAGACACTGCTTCCAGCACTAAGTTGACAGCTCAATTCAACATTTGTTGTTTAATCTCACTGCAACCAAGGCTCAAGGAAATAAAGCAGACATTTTACTTCACAGCCAAAGCAAATTTAGAAATAATTAGGCTATTGAAATTGCTGTTTGTTAGGATTGGTTGTTTTTTTTTTTTGGACTAGTTTGAGTTTGTGTGTACATCTTCAATTTGTGTAATACATTCAAGAGCTACGTGAAAAATAAGGATTTGCTGAGGATAAGAATATTCTCCTCTGGGAAATCTAGAAAACTTGGTATTTAGCTTTCTGCTGGAAGTTTTATAATGATGGATTTTTGCTCAGAATTATGCAAAAAAATGAAAAATTTTTTTTAGCACTTTTCAACATATATTAGAAATGGAGCAGTGGTTGTCTTTGATTATGAAGATTAAGACGACAAAGAAGTGGACGAAGAACAACTGTCAGACCATAGTAGAAAATCTTACCATATAGAAATATGCAATCATAAATGAAGGAGGTCTTGCACTATATTTAATGCACAGCATTTGGGAAGCATGTCAGCCATGGATCTGTTCCAAAAATTAAGCACCAGGACAAAACAAATACATGGTTCCAAATATTTTTTTTTTTCCTAAGGAGATAGACACCTTACCACAGGTGATACCTGAAAATGTCTTCTGGCCTAGACTTGCACCAGTTCTCTTCCTTTAGTCTTTAAGGAGCAGCTAAGACATTAGTAGGTATGACTTTTGCAGGTTAAGCATTAAATATATACTGTCAGACAGCCAAGGACTGTCAAAAAGCAGCTTAAGACAAATTTATTAGCCTTGTCCAATAACATATCTCCTTCAGCAGAGAATGCCAAATCTATTTCTGAGAGTACTTGAGACATCATACGTTTGTCATGGTTCTCATCTGTTTGCTGGTTAATGAATCATTTTTGGCCTCCCCTTTTCTCCCTGCTTCTAGACTGAAACAAGCAACAAAAATCCAACACAGCTTTGTAGGCTTTCATTTCATGGGTTGTGTACTACTGTGTATTTTCAGTTCCCCTTGCAGAACAATGAACCACAAAACAAAATTATACCTTTCCTTCTCCCTCAAGGTACTTCCTATCCTGCCATTTCAACTAGAAGTGGAATAAAATATTTAAACAAGTAAATGAACACAAGAGGTAGCACAACAAGGCTAAACATGAGAGCTTCTCTTACAGAAAATTCAACATTACCAAACGGTCCAAGCTTTCCCTGTGCATCAGAGTTCTCCATTGCATATCCACCTACATGCACACACATATAAAACCAGAAGGCATTGCCTTTTTAGGAATGAAAGCTGGTCTCTTAGCTCATGAGACAGAGGCACACAGCAATGCCGGTACTCAAAAGAAGGACAGCTGGAAGAAGACAGTGTACACTACATATCAAATTTTATTTTGAGGATTGCAAAAAGTACTAACTAAATAACATTGCAATAATATCATAATTCCCATTTTAAAAATGGGGGGAAATGTAAGTGCAAAAGACTACATGATGGTCTTGATGTTGTGTAGAAGCCAATCTAAATAAGTGTCTGTGTTAAAATAAGTGTATATCTATGTGTAAAGTGCCAGCAGTGAGGGACTCTTGGAAGAGACTGCTTCAAAGGCACCTCAGGCCCTGCATAATATCGTCACTGGCTAAACCTGTCTGGGTGCAAGTCAGTGGCAGCAGGCATATTCCACTTCCCCTAGTGAGCCTCGCAGTTACTTTAAATCCATACAGTTATTTGGCTAGAGGTTTTGAAATAAAAGCATTATCTCCAAATGACTTTGTTAATTCCTGGGTCATGAAGATGCAAAAACTAGAGGGAGAAAGAAAAATATTTCTCCTCAAATCTCCAGTTCAGTCAACATGTCCTTGTGATGGTTTTGGCTGGGATAGAGTTAATTTTCTTCACAGTAGCTAGTATGGGGCTGTGTTTTGGATCTGTGCTGAAAACAGTGTTGATAACACAGGGATGTTTTCATTACTGCTGAGCAGTGCTGACAGAGCCAAGGCCTTTTCTGCTTCTCACACCAGTGAGTAGTCTGTGGGTGCACAAGAAGTGGGGAGGGGACACAGCTGGGACAGCTGACCCCAACTGACCAAAGGGACATTCCACACCATATGATGTCATGCTCAGCATATAAAGCTGGGGGAAGAAGAAGGAAGGGGGGAGATTTGGAGTGATGGACTTTGTCTACCCAAGTAACCATTACACGTGATGGAGCCCTGCTTTCCTGGAGATGGATGAACACCTGCCTGCTGATGGGAAGCAGTGAATGAATTCCTTGTTTTGCTTTGCTTGGGCATGCAGCTTTTGCTTTACCTATTAAACTGTCTCAACCCACAAGTTTTCTCACTCTTACCCTTCCAGTTCACTCCCTCACCCCTGGCAGGGGCAGGTGGAGTGAGCAGGTGAGGTGATTATTGCTGGCTGGGGTTAAACCACAACAGTCCTTTAGTAGTTTTTTTTTTTTTTTGTTTGTTTGGTTGGTTTTTTTTGCTTGTGCTATATCTCAACACCTATTTTCTCTACACTTTTTTGGATGATTTCTCTATGTCAGATATCAAACACAAGCATTTGCCTGTCAAGGTTGATCTCCATCCTTCTAAGCCTCCATTGTTCGGTTAGATGGCCTGTTCAAATAGATGGGGTGTAGGAAGCTGCCTGTTTTCTAAGTCTAGTGGACCGAATCAAGGGGTAGGAAAAAAAATAGCTTGAAGCACCAGACCTTAGTACACTTCAGTGCAACAAACATTTAAGTAGTCAGAAGAGACAGCACAAGAGAACAATGTGCCCAGCACTGTGACCTTCTTGTCTGACATTTGTGTTTTCCAGTAATCAGAGATCTTCACCATAAAGGACAATTTCTTCTAGCACTTTCAGTTTCCCACCGAATACTTCAAAGACTAGGCTTGATGATGTCTACACCATGCATTTTCTTCCCAGGACACTTGGGCCTCAAACTGGAGCTACCAGCTAGCATGGTCCCTGCAGAACAGAAATGTTTCTGCTGTGTTAGCAGTATCCAAGCTAGAAAGACCTGAAAGAGAGATGCAATTCTCCACCTGTCAAAATCATCAAGCTGATGTGGCATCTGTGGGTGGATCTGATTTTCTATCTTGAAACTAGTGAATTGAAGAGCATTTCAGGATCTCAAAATACATTAAAAAAAAAAAAAGACTTAAGGACTAGATGCATCAGTACCTTGGAAACAGTACTCAGAACCTTTCACCCCTACTTAGGGG
Source organism: Pterocles gutturalis (assembly GCF_000699245.1). Taxonomy (NCBI): domain Eukaryota; kingdom Metazoa; phylum Chordata; class Aves; order Pterocliformes; family Pteroclidae; genus Pterocles; species Pterocles gutturalis. The sequence goes on from NW_010125301.1 coordinate 34,275, forward strand.
TCCCTCTGCTGCTGGTCTGGAAAATGTTATGTGTTTTGACTTCACACGAAACATCAGTTTTGGCTAAACCTGCAGCCAAACCTCTTGCCCTGTGGGTATTTGCCTTTTGCACCTTTTGCCAATGGTACATTTGAATATTCTGCCACTCCAGTGCCACACGAGCTTGCTGTACCTCTGCTATCTCTTACCTATGTTAAAGTCATCTCAAAAGATTAATAGGGCTCCATTCTTCAGCAGTATCATTTCAGCACCTTTTATAAAGGTCATTCGCACTTAAAAATGAGGCAGTTGGAAAACAGTTAAGCATCTCTGGCAGAATGACTTTTAGGTCACAGAATACAGAGGGTTTCAGCTCTGGTGTGCATCACTCCCATAAAAACCCAGTAATTTACTGATAACCAAAATTGGTATAATAATTCACACATGCAAATTAAATAGAAAACAGTAGTATTTTAGGAGGATAACATCCATTATTACAACACTGTATATTCCTGAGACAAAGCTGATAGTGTCATGGGCATTTTCACCATAGTCATGGTGAAAATATTACATTTTATGGTCTGTTGCAGATTAAGGAGAAAATACTTAAGTGCGGTTTTAATATTAAGAAATTAGCAGAGATTCAACGGTCCTTATTTAGTTGAGTTAAGCAAAAGAAAAAAGCCCTTGAACAACTACAAACATCAGCTTGTGATCTCTGCCTCATTAATTCCTTTCACACAGCTAAAATTCAGTAAAGCAAAGACAGCATTCAGCAACAAGTGCCTTTGTGTGAAGATTGATTTTTCTTCCTTTTTTGTTTTGTCTTTAATGCAGAATGTGAGTAGAATCCACAAAACCAGAATACCAATAATTTAAATTGACCCAACCTACATTTTATTCTGGTGACAAAAAAAAGGCCTGCTACCCAAACTAAAGCACAAGGGTGCGACACAGAGTGCACAGAAAGCAGACAAGTCTCAATTCATTTTGGTAACAGTTAACATGCTTTCCGTCTTCATAAGATCATGTTGGTGTCATTCACAAGGAAAGAGCAGAAAATTGTTGAGATGAAATATAACTTTTTCCTCCCTCAACACTGAGGTGTCACTTACAACTATAAGCTTGACAGTGCAGCAATCCTATCTGTCAGCTGAAAGAATTATGCCAAGTAGCAGCTTCAGGGTTTAGCTTCACCTACCAACAATCCAGTGAAGAGTATGTGGCTCCTTTCCAGAACGGGTAGAAAAATATCCTCCACAGAGTGTAACATGGAAGTTTCTACCTCAAAGGGCACAGGATTACTGAAGGCATCAACTTCATTGTGACTGCATGGACCAGCCATCAAATCAGTGATTACCTGCATTTACTACTATCACATTTACCATTTCCAGAGATTTGGCAGCCCTGTTTGGATGCACGGAAACCAGACCATTGTACTATATCCTTTGAGCTCAGCTGTAGCCGTGAGAATGGCATAGAATGGGTATTTGTCAGTCCTACATCTGCACAGGAAAACTGTTGTGCCTTCCTCTATAGCCTCTGAAAGTACAACACCCATAAAATAGCATGAATTTACATCTTTCAACAGCCTTATCTATTAAGACAATCTCTGTGTTTCTGGGTAAATGAAGGCAGGAAGAGATTCAGGTCATTCAAATCTGTGTCTTGTCCATCCTGACATACCACGTTGGAGTTTACCTTTTGCATCTATTTTAATGCTGCTGGTTTTGATTCAGCACCGAGGAGGTGTGTGATGGCACCTGAATTCTTCCCTCTTTAGAGAGTATTAATTCACTGGGGATGGAGGAGGATGGAGAAGACATTTCCTTTGGATCAGGCTTCCAAAAAGGAGCAACTACCACAGAATGGACCATTAGGGGCTCAGAAAGGTCCCTCGCTCTGCAGGAGGATTTTTAGAGCAAAGCTACTGAGGCAAAACAGCCAGCCTGACATCCCTGCCTGACTCCAAGCAGAGGACAGAACCTGATCCTTCCCCAAAATTACTGCCTGCTTTAGCAGCAGGATCTCAGTTGCTTATGTAGAAATTTGTAGAGAGATAAGCACAGTAGTTAAGCAGTTCCACATCTGGGTTGCAGGACAGTGACTACAGATGGATTTATTACATTGCAAATGATTAATGCAACCCACACACTAACAGCTATTCTAGCACATGCGCTTCTCTGTGTCCATCAACCCTGTTTTATGGCTTTTACAATTTTAGGAATTCTGCTCAAAGGAGACAGTTTTACTGTAAGAATTTTAAATGCTAACCAAATATTTACATGTATGTTTTTTCACCACATTATGAAAGTGATTAATTTGAAGATTTCCACACTTGCATACTGTAGTATATGAATACTTCATAAGATGCTTCCATCCTGCCTAAGCTCTCTGGATAAGATGGAGTTTAGCAGGACACATTATAATTAACTGCAAAAATGTCAGATTTGTTTAAACTTCTGTTCTTATACTAGATTAAAACACAGTTCAACAGATTCATATCGTAACATCATTGGTTTGAAGTACAGCCAGGTCAGTTCCCTGCTGCTATACGTTTCCCTGTCATTGATTTCCCCCCCCCCCAGAGGAGAGAGAAATGTCAAAATACAGTACTTGAACAGAGCTCTTAGTCTGTGAGAGCACAGGGAGGCACTGACTGGAGGGAAGCAAAGAAAAGCCAGGATGAAAATTAAGGAAAAGGGACATGTGACAAGTAACAGGCAAGGCCACAAATAATTTTGTTATATAAGGGTTTAAGCCACCCTAAACAAACACTTCCAGTTCTGAAATCCACTTCTCACGTACAGCATTAGTAGTAAATCAAATAGTTCAAGTGTTTGCACAAAAGGGACGTTCAAAAGGATTGAAGGCATCAGCAGTCATAAAACCAGATATTCTAATGCATAAAGAATATTCCTCCCCCCCGCCCCCGCACACACTGTTTGCTCACTAAAGACAGGAAAGCGACACCTGCTCTGTGAGAAAGCTCTGCATCAGCCCCGTATTTCAAGGCAAACGCTGTGGGTCATCCAGCGAACAGTTAAAGTGCTGTAAATCCTCAAATGAGTCCATAATAATTTATCTCCTCTCTTCACATGGAGGATGGTTCAGAAGTTACAAAAACTAAAACCTAATGTTTCCAAAGGTGTCCTTTTTTTTTTTCCCCTCGTAAAAAAAAAAGGGCGGGGGAGGGGGAGAAGAAAAAACCACCCCACAAACTGAAGAGACAAATTAATACACTAAAAATTGAATCCTTGTTGTCAGAGGCTGAATGATCAGGACTTTTGGAAGATTCAGCCCACTCATGGGAGTCAAGCTGGGTGTTTTGAAGCAGCTAAAGTCACTATTTTTGAATTTTTCCAATGAGAGGCTATAATCAGTATGGCTGTGCCATACACACCTGAGTCTGGTCAGGTCAAAGCATCAAACAAAATCACAACTTATTCTTGAACAACCTGTTACAGCTTGTCCGTAGGGCCCACTACAACAAAACAGCACTTCCAAGAAACCCTGCTACCCAAAAGCCTCTTGCCTGCTACCCTGACTCCCTCCACAGTCCTACAGTGACTGTGTTAATCTTTGCAGAAATGTTTTCCCCCTCCAAGTTATTCAGCCTCAGACCCAGCAGTCTGCACTCAGACTTCCCACCAGGTTTTTGTGCTGCTTGCTCCTAAACTGGAAGATTTTGAAAGGATTAGACAGCCCTGGGTGCCAGTCTCACACTCACTGGAAAAATGCAGATGCTACCACCAAGGTCTTAGAGATGACCTACGAATGCCTTTATAAATACATCATGTTGATGTAGAAATGAATTTCCTGGTAACTTAAAGAGAGGTAACACCACCAGTTGCAGAAACATTACAGCACAACATTATTTAGGTTGCACCAATTATAACTTGATTGAATAAAATGGGTTACATTCAGAGTCATTAGAGATAGCTTCCACACATCACTTAACAGACAACCAGCTTCTTCTCCATTTCATACTCCCTAAAAACCAAGCAGAACATCTTGTCAGCTCCAGCTATCTCTGCCGGGCTGTAGTAGCTCATTGAGAATGTTCTACACTCAGCACATTGCTAGGAACTGCAGGAGATTTACAGGGAGCAAGACTATTGTATCCATGTGCTGTAGGGAACAAATATGCCTCTACCTTTCCCTCATTCACATAGAAACACCAGAAGGTTTGGTAGACAAACCGTTAGCACAAAGAATGTCCCAGACTTATCAGGCACATGCCAGGAGCTCTTTCAAACAACAAAATTAGGGGGTCTTCTATCATATACCCAGAGCAGCCACTGAAATGGTGTATCCCTCCATGAAAAAGATGCAGAGATAGTGTTACATATATCCTATTCTGAGAAAAGCATCCCTTCTGCCCTCTCATCTTTTCTTCAAGACAGGAACACTTCAGTAGTTTTAGTTCCATTTACCTGCCCTTTTCCTCCTTTACAAGGTCTTCCACACATGCTTTTAGTTAAAAGACAGAAGACATTGCTCATTAAAAAACTCCAGAGTGCTATCTCATTGAGCAGAAACATATCGATTTAAGAAAGAGACAAAAAAAAAGCAAGCAAAAGCCAAATCCACTTGAAGCACTTACCATAAATATGAGGAATCCCACACTGGAGTTTCCTCGCTTTCCTCAAAAGTGCTACTACTCCTTAACACTTACAGTAGTTCTACAGTACCTCTTAGTCTTTCTTAGCATCTACTGCATCAGGAATAATACAGGATAGAAGCAGGTGAGTGGTTTGATTGTGATTGTATACAGCTGCCTTCAGCAGAGAGGCCTGGCAAAGTACCAGCTGTCTGGAATTAAGGGAGCAACCATAACGATTCCGTGTACGGTTTGCATTGATAAATGCAAATCTACCTGTTTTGGGGATAAGAAGGAGATGAATATGGTGGATTATCCCTTTCGTGTGCAGAAAACAAGAGTTGATTTAAACATTGTACACATATCCTCTTCCATAGCATCAAGAGGCAAGAGATTAAAGTTGTGTTGTTCTTCTTGGGACTCTTACAGTAAACAGGTAGAATAACTCAAGTGTGACAACAGGGTCAAATAATACCAACCTTATAGATGTGAAATTAGGTGTTTCAGCTACCAGGAGACAATATTTCTGCCTTAGATCCTGATCTTTCAAAGACTTATGCAGGTACTTAACTTTAAGCACAGACAAAGTACCCCTGCTTTCAGTAGAGCTATCCATGTGTTTAAAGGCCTGGAGCTTTGGCGTGCTGATTCCTTGGGTCCAGGATTAGCTAAAATTTATAGCACCAGTAATTCTCAAGAAAGGTACAATCACTTGTCTGGTCTTATTTATACCAACATTACCCCCAGGTGGAGGGAATTCCTTTAGAACAGAAATTACCTATCCTGAAAAGCCAAATTATCTTTTTGTAATACTGTGATAGCCTGCAACCAAAATAAGGCTCTTAAACTGACAAAAGATCAAGACCACTGACATAAAATTGGATTAACATGAAAGAACACTGGCTTGGTTTCATTTCCCCATTTCCTCCACAATGGCCTATTCTAACTAATAATTTGAAAGGATGGTTAACAATCCAAAATGCTAACAAAAACATGCAACAAATAAAATACAAAATACATTTCTTTTCCACAATGGTAAGAAGGACTCCAATGACAAGATTACTTCAATAGTTTCCTGCTTTTATGTTATCTACATCTATCTGCATTGACAGTTGTTCCTGATGACCTAGGAGGTAAAAGGATACAAATCAATCTATTTTTGCTTTTTTACTTCACTTTATTGAGTTTAAAATTCACAGAAGGTTCTTCCACCTAGTGTGTTTCTTGAAAATGAACAAGTTTTTTTTAAGCAAACTCCTCTAATTTTTGGGGAACATTTGAGAGGCAGTCCCATTAACCAGGCTTGCTGCTATTCTCCCTCTGCCTTCAAGATGTCAGTAATTTGGGGGGTTGGACAACAAGGGGTTGATCGTGCAGCTGTGTACTGTTACCCTACCCTCATGGCTAAAAGCGATGCCTTATTTCAGCCATCTCCAGGCTGGAGATGTAACTCCATATCCCACAGTGGTTTCCTACTCAGACTTCATAATGTAAGCCAGACTGCAGAAACATGTATGTTGTTGGGTATCACATCATGTTTTACTCTTCTAGGACTGGCTGCAAGAACTGATGAATCCAGTAATAATGTTGCCTTACGGTCTACAGTATTCCTGTCTCAGGCTCATATGTGCCAATTCATGTGGCTATATGAAAAAACATGGCAGCTTGTATTTTACCCCAGCCACAGAAAAAAAAAATACATTAACAGTTTCTATGGATAATTCATTTTTCATCTGTTGTTCTAGCAGAAATATATCCAATAACTCGGAAGAAGACAATCTCTTCTGCCTATTGTATTTTCCAATAACTTTACTATTTCTATTAAAAAGAAACCTGAGGTAAGAATTACTTTATAAGCAAATGCCAAGTCACACAAACCAACAATAGTGCACAATTTGTGCTGACAAAGTCTGGTGGTAGTTTATTGACTCCAGAAGGCTTCATCATAAAAATTAACATTTAATTCTCAGAGGACAAAATATTTCTCATTTCTAAAAATGTCTCCTTTTATACTTTAACTTGAAGAAACCGATCCCCAAACTCTGTTCTCAGCAACTTTTTTGTCAGACATAGAATGATAGCTGTTGAAAGCTCCGTTCCTCGCTCTATCAAGGTTAATCACTTTAACAACTTCCATGACATTTGCCAGTGCTAGTACCTTCCTGCATGAAGCTTTTTGGTACCTCATTCTTTGAAAAGGTAGGAAGTTCACTCCATATTTCTTTTTAAGTAAACCAATAAAACTGTTGACTCCCCCCCCGCCCCCCATCTGGAGAACCGTCAGTCACCACAGCTGTTATTTTGTCAAAGCCACCAAAGCAATTCACAGTGCCCTTCACAGGATTAAAAATAAAATCCTTTTTATGGTGCCGTGCAGGGAAAACAGCCTCAGCCATTCCTCATGAACCTTAAAATCCTTGTTAATCATATAAAAAATATCAACAGTTGATTTAAAGTACAGCAGTTACCTCTGCACTTTTCACCAAGTGCCAAAGAATAAACAACTCCATTATTCAGTTCCAGTTTCAGATTTTCAGTCAAAATCACACATATAGCTAACTCAGGTGACATTTGTCATGAAAGGGACACAGATTCAATTTCTGTTGTTGTTACTAGTACTTTCTCATCTTCAGACGCTGTGACAGATGCTACAGCATTGCTATATGACAAATACTGCATCAGCTAAATCTATTCTTTGCCTGTGTGACTGATACATTTTACAACATTAGATACACTAGTTTTCTGGCATGAAATCCTGGCTTCATTGAAGTCAAAGGCAAAAATCCCATATCCTTCAAAACTTGAACAGAGACAGGGTTTCACCTCTGGCTTTTGCCACCCCCATGTTGAAACTCCCACTCCCAAGCGAAAGAATCTCTGTTATTGACAAACAAGCTCTGTTTCCCCTACACTCATTAGATTTCTTCAGTCTTTTTGAAAATAACCTGGCACACCGTGCTGGGGACCTTCTGTCCGTGAATAATAGGTCCAGCAGATGTGTGCTACAGCAGCTCAAGATGTACCTTTTTTTTCTCTCTTGGTGTTACAGCTGTCTAAAAGCTCTTATTTTACTTTATGCTTTCCATAGCTGTGACTCACTCACCCTCTCTATTATAGCTTTGCTCTCTCGTAAAGCAATGATGGCCATTTGGCTGTTAAATGACCTTGCCCACAGCTAGTCTCTCTTGGGTTATTAGAAACCAACCTTAGGAGCAAATTCACATTTCCCTCAGATTTGATTGGGAGAATGATGGCCGAGTTATCAGACTGTCTAAGATCTTACTGCAACATGGAAAATGCCTTCTTAGCATATATCATAACCATAGATGTCTTAGTGAGTAAGGAAATGAGCTCTAGAGTAAACACTCTTGCTGAAGTTTGCCCACCCTTGTCAACATTTGTTTGAAAATATGTCGACATTTTGGACAAGGTTATAGAGATTTCCCCTATGAACAGAAAAAAAGTGCTGGATGAAAGTGTGAGTGCCAATTCTGTTTCCATTTTCATCCTCCCCCATTTTTTTCTGGCCTGAAGCTCACTTCTGAGAAAGCTGGAGAAGAAAAGGAAAGGTCACCAGAATGGCAATAGGTTACAAAAAGAGGGAAGCAGTGTGATGCACTGCACACCAGCAGCCAGAAAAGCATGTAAAAGGGAGCAAGGACTTTATCTGAGACTGGACCTGCACTGTGAATCCTTGAACCTTGTATTAGGAATGCCCAGGCCGGACAGTTTAAAGAAAGAGCTGGGACAAAGCTCTCCTCCCCCTTCCAAGTATTTGATGTTTTTGTAACTTGAACACAAGACTTCATTAAATATATATATCTCAGTGCATATTTTTTTAATTGTTATTTCAGTGGTGATTAAAGTGAATAAACAAATATGCTGCACCCTTTCCTGTACCACTTCAAAGTCAAACCTTGCCAGGATATGAAACCTGGAGCTTGAAATGATAGAGAATAATATGTAGTATTTTCATCAACCTTGATTGGCCAGCATAAAGCAAAGAAAACAGGTAAATCCAAAAAAACAGAAATGAATTTAAATTGTTTCTTCTAATAACCAAAGCAATTTAAGGTTTTCATAGTAACACAAGTAAGAACATTTTATTTTTAACAATGAGAATTTTTAAACACAGGATTATAATTCTTTTTCCTCAGAACAGTACTTTGAAATAGCAAAAGATAAGAGGGACACCTTTCAGCATTAATAAACTGAGGAATATTTATGAGAATTAGCCTGGCATCTTCTTTGAAGCACCAGACCCCTGAGATGACTATAATGGGTACAAGGCATACCTATTACCGGTGTGAGAGATGTTTCAGAATTTGTGATGTGATGTAACTCCAAGGGCACACAGGCACAGAGGGACGCAGTGACTCACTGCAGTTCAGGACATACCCGACATTAACCCCCAATGCAAGACTAGCCCAAACAAGGATGCCAAAGTCAGGACAGGCTTCTAGGACAGGCACTGGTGTCTGTGCAGGTGCATTGGCTTTATAAGCCACATATTGTTATTTGATGGCTGTCCTGGTTTCAGCTGGGACAGAGTTAACCTTCTTCATAGCAGCTAGTGTGAGGCTGTGTTTTGGATTTGTGCTGAGGAGAAGGCTGATAACACACTGATGTTTATAGTTGCTGCCAGGATAATAAAGGAATTTTCAGCGTCTCTTCTCTGCCAGTGCCTGCAGGTTGCAGGAGAAGCTCTGAGGGAGCACAGCCCCAGTGACTAGTCTGGGTTTCAACCTTAGGTTTAGGATTGAGACCCAAACTGGCCAATAATCTATTCCGTATCATGCACATCATACCCAGTATAGAGATGAGAGTCTGCCGGAAAATTCTCTCTCCGCAATCTTGGTTGGCTCTCTGTCTCTCAGATGTTCAGGCTCTTATATCTTTTCTGGGATTGCAGTTTTGGGACTCTCCCCACTCTGGGATTGTTAGCTGGGAATGGGCTGAGCTTTAGTCATCAGGTGGTGAGGAGCTGCAGTGTGTATCACTCATTTCTATACCTGTATATATTGCTATTATTATTATCATCATCATCAATATTGTTATTGCACTATAGTTTTAAAATTGTTCTTATCTCAACCTATAAGTCTCTTTTCTCTTTACCCCTTTAATTCTCTTCCCCATCCCTGGGAGGGGTGAGTGTGAGCGAGCGGCTGTGTGGTATTCACTGCTAGCCGAGTGGGTCAAAACCACTAAAATTGCTTTGTAGTGCTCCAACAAAGCAAGCAGAATGAAGCAGAAACTCACCTTTTTAGCAAGTGGGAGTGATAAAGAACGAGAATAAAATGTATAATTAAACCTGATTAGAAATTATTACATTTCTATTGCATTATCCATAATAATAAGAAAACAGAAAATAGAGGCAGTGCTATGAATACTGCCTGTGATTAAAATTAAAAAATGCATCGTCCTTTTCTGACTTCCATTTAGTATGTGAGATGAGCTGTTTGGCTTGCAGGATATTGGGCTCTTATTCTGTACCACATCAGGGAGTGCTGAGAACACCAAGAAATCTAAATAACCTGTTCATAAGAAAATGTAAAAAAAATGCTGATGACCTTTCAGAATTTGTTGGGGATGAACTGTAAGCAGCAGTTTGAAGATGAAAAGCATTCAGCATTGAGCCTTCTTAATTATTTTTCTGGTTTCAGGCCTTTAATATAGTTCTGGCTCTTGCTGACACACCTAAATGAGGTTTACAGAACCCAGAGTGTGAATTCTGTGCTCATTAATGGAGAGGCAGCAGAAAAAAAGGCTGAAGGTGTTTTTTTCTTCTTTCACCAAATTGAAATCACCACTCACCCATGATTCAGACTTCCTGCATGCCAGTGGGCCACTGAAATGGAAATCCTTTAATGCAGCTCCAGACAAACGAGGCACTGGCAGAAAGAAGGCAGGCAAGACCACCTCTCTGAAACATCTTGATTAACTAATATGTAAAGAGCTGCAATGTCGATGTCCATCAGAGCATGCTAAAATAAACACCAGCACCAGAAGAAAACAAATTATGCAGTTTCCAGCAAAAAAATTAAAATCACAAAACCAGGCTAATCTTCTGAGCACTGTGTTTACAGACTTGCACCATATTTGTGTGGAACAGAAAAAAGATATCCTGGCTAAAAAACCCAACTATTGGAAAACAAGCTGACTTCTACCTATTATGTAAAGACTTTTTGGAGGTCAATAATCACCTTCTCTATTTTTGATGTACCAGTGAAGTCCTTAGAGTGCCCAGCTGGCCTCCAAAATGCTCGTGGTGCTAGAAAAAGAGATACCTTCCTCTTCCAAAGCCCATCACTTCTGAGAGGTACCCGGACTGCCTCGATGTGGGTGGACACTGTGTGTCTGCTGTGACATGATCTTGATGGCTGTGAGATCTTCCTGCTCCAAAGCACCCTCCAAGAGGAACTTCTCCCCATAGGGGACCCAGGGAAATTCTCCTCAAATGGGTGACTAAATTATCTCCATTACTTGAGTTGGGTGCCTAAAATTAGACTGTACAAGTACCTGCCTCTCTCTTTCCTTTGTGTAAGTAGGTATAGGTGCTATTGCAGCATGTGCAGTCATGTCCAAATTACTGTTAGTTTATTAAGTCTGACTTCTAATGGCAACCTACTTAGGGCAGCAGAGACCCAAGAACTGGCTATTGGGAGACATAGTGAAAAACCATGATATGTGCTCCAGTAGCCAGCTTGAGGCAGGGCTCAACCGCCCTGGTTTCACTCTACTTGTGCTAGAGCCAGCTGGAGTATGCCTTGCTCAGCTGTGCTGGAATATGAGGCTCTCATACCTTCAATTACAGTACAGATGGACCATGACTGCCACTGTACTGTGGCTCAGCAATGGGCTGCAAGCAGATCTGAGCACACCCAGAAGCAGGAACAACCTGGTAGTGCTGGAAGTGTGGAGGAGAGTGGAACAGGACTGTTAGCAGTGGCAACAGGAACAAGTAGGATGTCTCAGTGTAGCGAGTGTGTGGATATAGCACCTAGGAGGTGCTATCCAGCTTTTTCCACTTCTATCAAACTTCTGACCTTTTCATCCCTTTTTGAGGAAGCAACAGATGAAGGTTTAGTGCCATTTGCTCACTAGGAAGATCAGAGCAGACCATCCTCTTCCTTGATGGACTGCCCAGTTTTGATCAGGGAAAGCAGGAAGAAAGCTGCATCTAAAGAGGTAGGAAGGTATCTCATGGTAAAACCAAACAGGGCTAAGGTATGACAGGGCTACAGTAATTGGAATGTAAGTGCTTAAACCGAATTTTTTGTTACCCCCTCCGAGTACTTGGATGACATATAAGAAGTGCTGGGAAAACAGTAATACATTACCGTCGCAACATACAAGACTCTAGTAGATGAAACACTAGAAGTAATATACCTGCACTAGAAGAAATAATATAACTGGAAGATTTTGAAAATCACCTGCCTTTTCTGATGGATAACATCGGTTTGAATACCTTTCAGTTTTTGTTCTTATTCTGTTTGTTAATGGGAGGTGGGGGAAAGAAGGCAAGAGTACTACATGCAGCAGACAGCCTTCAAAAGTTTCTTGCATTTTGTATAACCGCAGATTTAGAAGATGCTAGGAAAAGAACTCCTAAGAGATTGTATGATCAACTGAACTCTTTCATTGTGTTTGACAAAATAGGGTGTATGTACCATAAGGAAATAATGTTGAATATACTCTACTTGGTTGAATGCTCCAGTATATTCTCGTTCACAGAAAATGACTGGGAACAACTGGCATCTCACTACATCTTGCCAAAAGCCTAAAGGGAGCTTCCGTAATGAACTCCCTGCCTTTAGCTTTCCTTAGCATTGAAATTACCGTGAACAGCACATGTAGGAATAACATCATCCAAGATGATGGTAGGCATTATTTGGAAAGAGATTATGCCACATGAAAAAAATAAACCTAAACAAATAGTCAGCCTGCTGATGCCTGAACAATCCTGTGCTCTGAAACACAAACCTATCATTGCCCAGATCTGTTTGGGCTGAATCAAGAACAATTCTGCTCCCGAGCCAAAGCAGTTTTGTAGAACGAGCTGGTGCAACTGAAATTTGTTCTTTTATCCCCCTGCTTCGTATGTGGAAAACTACGGAAGAGGAAAGAAAAAAGATAATGGAGAATGAACACCGGGGTTTTTGCTTGTTGTCGTTACTTCTTTGGTTATGTGAATGTGATGTGATCCATAGTTGTGAGAGGCCAGTAGAGCCAAGCTGACCATGTGGTTCGATGCCAGGAGCTGCCAGTTCGATGTCATGGTCTGGTTTTGGGTCATTGTTGTTCCCAAGGTGGGTAGAATACAGGCAGCACAGTATTCATGGTGCACACACTGCAGAGCACCGTGTATTTAAAGGCTCAGTGGCTGAGGGCCAGTCTTCAGCCTTAAAAGAGCAGACACTAGTGGACCTCTTAAGAAAGCATTTTTCAGTGTGACCCACAGAAAGAATGAGGATATGAGCTGTGGCTCAGGGAACAGTGAATACTCTTCTCCTACTTGAGTCCAATAGAGTAAATATTTATTCTAAAAATCTGAATCTAACCCAGCTGGCCAAGGGCTTCTTTGATTGCTTTCCTTGTACTGTTTTTTTTAGACATTATTGCCAGGGAGAATTAAACTGAATTAAATAGATTGTTTTGGTATCCATTTGTGTCATCCCCGGAAGAAAAAAATCTCTTACTGTGGCAAAGATCATACATATATTTTTCTTGTATTTAATGTCTACTGTAGTGCTACATCTTAGAAAGCATGCTGCTAAACTGTGCAGCTTGTAAAACAGGCATCAGGAGTTATGTGCACAGTATGAAATATCCCACGATTTAATTTGAATTTGCACCATTACTGAGACACTTGTGCAATTATGTGCTGCATCACATTTCTAGCTGGAGACTAGAGATAAGAGGGTTGGTGTTTCAGAAATACCTATAGACCAACCACTGTCTTTAAAGACGGATTAGCCATTGGAGTTCCTTGTCTTCGGAGCCTTGAAAGGGCTCTATTCAATGGGAGGCAGGAAAAGAGGACAAAAGGAAAGATGTGTTCAGCATCTTCTGAGAGCCAGCCCTTCTACCTTATCTCAAGCTGGGCAATTCTGAGAGTGTGGGTCCACACTAAAATATGGACCTCAGTCTGACTGCAGACCTTGCAACAATGCCTGAACGAGGGGCAGCATACACCTGCACCGCTGCCAGAGCTGACCGTAAAGCAGGCACAGACCCACCTCCAGCCCTGCCCAGCTCTCTGGGAGGGCAGGGGACATGGGGGACCCATCGAGGTTGCTATCCTCCTCAGGCTGCCGTCCAGCATTTCTTCAGATGACACAGAGGAACAAGAGGAGGCTCTAGCATTTTGGTCTCTTGTACCCCTTGCAAACCATATTGCAGAGTGGCCCTTACTTTGAGGTCATCCTCTTGTGATTTCCTGTTTTCCCTCAGTAATACACAAGAGCAACTTTTTTTTTTTTTTTTTTTTTTCACAATACAGGGACCATGTTGGTTATCCTGTACTGAGAAAAGAAAGGTTTAGGTTGAAAGGAAAGACATTTAATAACTCCCATGATTTGGACAGCCTCTTCTATTATAGTATCTTTTTTGTTTGAACGGCAGGGCCAGAGTGCAGCAAAAAGATGTCTGCTGCTTGACTGACAAATGGCTGGCATAAAAAATATCCAGTGTGATGTGAACGATCATTCCTTCTAAGGGCAATGTGGGCTCTTTCTCTCTGACTCAGTTTTATCTCTGAAGGTGAATGCCTACTCACCTGCAATATATTCTGCCTGCAAAGTAGCAAACGCCACTGTAATGGTTCACATTTTATCTTTTTCTATTAAGTCTGAGGAAAGAAGTTACGAGGAAGAGAGAGAGACATTTTTGTTTTCTCTTCAGAATCTCCTATATAAGCAAAACTTATCAAATGGCACTGTTTATCATTTGATTTGGAAATAATTAGAGGAATACAGCCTTGCAGGAAGAGGAGATGAAATATCCACTTGTTGTTATTTATAGCTTTTGTACAGCTCAGCGTGGAAGCTTCATATAACAAAACCAGCAGCTTAAGAAAGATGACCAAGTCATCAAGTGCCCCTTAAGCACACAACTGCTGAAATGAAAAACCACACAAGGTTATTGCCTGTGAGAGGAATACATTCCTGCATGCACACAAACACGCTCGTACACATGCGTGTGGTTCTGTGGCAGGGGTGAGCAACCCTTGGGGAGCTGAAATTTACCCTGCACAGTGAGAATTGCCTCCCACAGTCACTACCCAGTTCCCCCCGAGCTGTGCCAGCCCCACGTACTCAGCCCACCGTGCAGACTGGTGAGTAACCTCTCTGGGCACAGTGCACGTCTGTACCGGCTCATCCAGCCCTACACCTTGGCTGGTACAGTTTCACTTTTTAATTTTGAAATCAGAACCTGGCATAAACCCACAATTAGGCAAACCAGAAACAGAGCAAAAGCAGTTCAGTCCAGCAGCGCATCGCTTTGCAGGTCATATTCTTTAATGCTGCCTGCCTACATGCAACATTCAAACACATTTCCATTAAATGCTTGTGTTGTCTAGAAGTATCTCTTCCTTGTGAGCCATTATAAACGCATGATGAGATTAAACCCAAATCCATGGAGGTTTTAATTTAGTGTTGGTAGTTGGGTAAAGGCACATTAAAAGATTTTAAAAAACTCCACAAACCACACCATAAACCAAAAAATCCCTACCCCGAGCACAGAAAAGTGGCGATAGTACCATCATGCTGTTTTACTCGGTGATAATATAGTTCCCTCATCAAGATAAACTACTCAGCCTTCAGCCTTGTAGTTTATCTGCTCAGGAACTGGATTACTGCCTCATAAAACAGTGCAATGGTGCAATTATCACTTCAGTTTTAGGTAGGTGCTGCAAGGTGCTCTCATTCTGTGTTAGGTGGGACACTTTATGGTAGCCGTAAAGCTGATGTGGCTTCAAGTATTTGCTATAATGATAAATTAGTGAATCATACTCTGGGCTGTGTCTTTGTAGAGCAGCTTCTTTTCTTGCAACAGGCGCTGGAGGTATGTGGGGTTTTATGCAAGTGGTATGGAAGTCAAACTGGAGGGGGAGGGTTAGAGATGAAGATGTATGATGCTGAGACAGAGACATATGTTTGAGACTTCACTAGTGTGCATTTCTACTGAACTCTACATCTCAAAATATTTTCACTATGTTTCTCCTATCCCTTCATTTGGGAATGATCAGGTGCTAACTTTTGTGCAACACCATGTGGGACTCTGTGGACAAGGCAGAACTTACCAGTTTCTTTCATTAGATGCTCACAGAGTAGAGACAAATCTGTGAGGAGAACAAGAGAGTGCTCCCACATCTGGGGATGTAGCTGGGCTGGGAACGAACAGCAGCAAGTTCCAGATTCAATGCTAGAATTACTTGTGGGAAAAAGGAGCAGCACTCACTGCAAAAAGCCCTGTGCCATTCCTTGCAGACAAAAATGAAGAGGGATGATGGTGTGCAGGAAAAATATCACACAACATACAATATTTTCAACCTCTGGAAGGAATGGTGGTAGAGACATTTTCTGTACACAAGTTGGCTAGTTGTTGCAGTGGAAAGAGTATCAGTACTGCAGATGAAAGTGTTTCTGTGTTGAAATATAACAATATCCCATGCTGACGGGAGAGGTAAAACACATTTGAAACGGGTAAGTGGAAAACAGACTAAGGTAAGCTAGAAACCTCCCTGCTATGTTTGGTTTGGTTTGATTTGGTTTGGTTGTCAAGGATATCAGCTGCTTTCATGGACATGCAGAAAGTGATTATTTGGGTTTCTCCTTCACATCTTCCTCCCACATAGTTTTGAAATGTTCTTGAAGCACTTTTTTTTTTTTTTTTCCAAAATGAAACTTCAGATTAAAGTATTGTTACAATCATCCATTTAAAAAATTTCCTTAAGAATTGGCTTTTAATCTCAAACTACCTGAATGGGCATTGAAACACCATTTATCAAAACCTGAAGTTTGTTTCAGGGTAAATAGAAAATAAAATAAAATAAACTGGGAATAATTTTAAGAATGTTGATGATCAAAAAAAATTTGAAAGTGATCAAAAAACATCCTCAAGATTTTTAAGGAAACATAAAAATGTCAGTTTTAATAGTCTAAATGAAGAAAATTCAGTATGCCTATGTTTTCAATAATTATTTGTTTTCTATTTTAATAAATCAAAGTAGGTCAGAGTGTAAAATTACAGGTGTCTCAGATGAATGAGTAACTAAACCAGTTTTGAGATCTGGCCTTCACAAGCACAGTTTAAAACAAATGCTTGTCAACTTGATATGCTCACTTAACTTGAGACTTATTCAAACACTTCCAATCTCTTAGCTACAATTTGCATAAAGACTTAAATGGCATTTATTGATCCTGGACATATTACACCTAGAGATGTCACTACGAAGGAATGTAACAAGACACTATAAAAAAGCAAAATACACATGTATTAGACAGGTCTGTCTTGAAGCACCTCAGAAACATAAGCAAATGCAGATTTGCTGCCAATGGATGATGATGAGATGGAACCAGGCTGATAATAGTCTTCCCCTGCTGAAAGGAAGGGAGAGCAGAGGGCAAAGGGCTTCATCTGGGATGTTAAGGTAGGGTCAGGTACTCTAAAAGCTGGATCTGTCACGCCAGCCAGTGCCTGAGGAGTGGTGCAGAGACAGCAGCTGACATTTTTGGAGGATCCCTCTGCTTCTGTGCATACCTGTGCCCCCCATAGCCCCCCTGCTGCATCAGGAGCCCCAGTTCTGCAGTTTCCGCCTGCCTCTGAGCTGTGCCCAGCCTGGCTTTACAAGTTGGTGACAGGGAAGGGGCCTCGGACTGGTCCCAACATGAAACACAGACAAAATACGTAGCATTTCCAGCAAAATACAGACTGGGTTAGTGTTTTGAAAGATGGGAGAATCCTGTATGGCATATGAGGACAAACAAACAGCAGATTCACAGTTTTCTTTCCAATTTTCTTTTGTAGGACACAGGTAAGTGATCTCTCAAGCTATCTTAATACCCTGTTACCCACAAGCTGAAATATACTCGGCCATTAGACAGACCTCCCATTAGTTTAAACACTGTATAAGCCTCTCTTCTCTCCACAGTTCTTATGTACAGATCCTCTGAGAGGAAACATGCTGCTCAGGCATTTTAAAAACCACAGTGAACTTGACCCTGTGATCTGATTAGTGTGATTCCCACCACATCCAAGTGCTTGCAGGACTTAAACCTAATTTTTAAACCGCATGAAACACTTCCTAAAATCAAGCAATACAAGACAATCATCTATTGTATTCAGCTGTAAGATTCCACTTGGGTTTCTGCTCGTGCCTGGTGCCTCATTCTCAGGTGGTCTAACGCAGTGGTGCAGGGGCAAGATGCCAGGTCAATGCACCTTCACCTTCCACCGATGTGTCCAAGCAGCATTGTAGCACCACTGAGAAACGAGCTGATGGTCAGTGTGAGAAACCTTGCAGAGCCAGAGGGACCCATTGCACTGTGGAAATGACTACCTCCACACTGGAAGTGGAGAAGCAGCATCGGTGGAACATTTTTGTGATGGATTTTTTCTTTTTTCTTTTTTCAGGAGCAGCTAGTTACTGTAGAAATTGCTCCATGGTTCATTGTTTTAAAGTCATTTGAAAAACTGGTGGCCCTCTCTGCATCCATAATTTCCAAAAAATGGACTTAGGGAATTATACTCAATTGAGTTTCAGCTATGCAATTGCCTCCTTCATTAATTAGTGTCTGGAAATATCAGACTCTTAAGGTCAATTTACCTCAGTTTTTACCCTTCTTGCCCATTTTCCTATCTCATTCCTACTGACTCCATGACATCCTTCTGGCAATCACTCCCTGTGGTTGCCCTTGCCGTCTGCGTGCCCTCTCTGCCTTAGAAAACAACAGCACCAGAAAGCCTTATAACAAATTAAAAACCAGTCTTTCAAGACAAGCTGAATTTGGTAAATGCTGAATAAGCAGAAATAGACAAGCCTTTATTTTTGCTGCTATGTATGTTTGATTGTTATCATAACTGATATAAAAGAAACATACACATCATGGAGCTGAAAATGACCTTTTTGATCCTTCCCCTGGGCACAAATCTTCACATGCTTTCTTTCTCTGTCTCTTTCTCTTTGTTGCCAAACCCACTGCTGAGGAAGAGGTACTAACGTAGCTCACCTCACTCCTCTGTTCTGACCTTTGAGTAGATACTATCCATGCATGCGAATTGGGAACAGGACGTTAATCAGCTGAAGGCACTGAGGTTTACTCTTTGCAGTAAAATCAATGTTTAGACCCTAGATATAAATCTGATGAGAATAATAATCCAACTTTTCTTTTATTTAAGGTCAATTCCTAATATCGCCAATGAGAAAACACTGTTTCAAGTTGAAGAAGGGCCCATTCAGAAATTCAGCTGTTCTGTTGATCAGAATGAAGACACAAAAGATTAATGTCTCTGCTGTGCAGTATTTATCATTAGAAACCAAACAAAAATAAAGGTTTGTATAAGAAATAGACTCTTTAATGTTCACACTCACTCATGTCTATGCCAAATACTACAAAACCAAAACACAGTATGAAAACTGACAAGCCACATGGAATTTATTAATTACTGAAAAAAAAAAAAAAGAAAAAAGAAAAAAAAGAAAGAACAAACAAGACCCCAAAGTGAGTGTTCAGCAAAGCACTTAAAAGTAATGGGTCAGATTCACTAGCATGTTCTATTTGTTGCAGGCTTTTCCAACAGAGCAAAGCAGCTGGCCACGTAGTCAAAACCACTGACATCAGTGCAATTGTGCTTTCTTCCTCCCAGTCCCAATTTGGACCAGAGACTGATGTCAAACGCTGGTGATAGAAATTCTGTTCCCGTCTGCTGCATTGTAATTCTGCTCCTTTTACAAATTTCCAAATGCAGTCTTGTTACAACCTAGCTGTACCTGCAGCTACCATCAACAAATCCAGCTCTAATTCAGACAAGCTTGCTTAATGGATAGTAAAGTCTTGACCTAGATGTAAATCCTTTGGTGGTAAAAACAAATGTCCATTTGTAAAGTGCCAAGCACAGAATGGATAGTGGAAATGAAACCCTCCTAATCCCATCATATGGGCTGGAGATGAACAAAACTGAAAAACACCTTCCATAGACCCTACTGTCATCCTTTGCAAAGTTGTATAGACTGCTCTTCCCTTTTCACTCTTCTAACTGAAACACTCCAGCCTCCTTTCTCTTGAGAAAGGACGTTTCAAATCACCTATATTTCATATAATATTACATTGTATGCAACCAACAGAAAGGAAGTTGTGAAAGACTGCTTTGCAAGTGCTTTGGGTTGGTTGCAGATGTTACACACAACGCTCCCTCTCTCTTCTCATACTGTTGTGATTTATTTACAAAACGTAGTAAACCATGCAGCAACAAGTAGTTTTTTAACGAACAGAACAGCTTAACAGTTTGCACTTCCAGAATAAATTGTATGTTTTCTGCTTATTTTCAACTACATCTCTACTTAGCTAATTCAATTTCTAATCCCACAAATGTTGTTATCAAGGCATTATAACTGAGACTACAAAAGTCTGTTTCCAACCTATTCAGATCAGTCAATCTGTCTTAAAATATTTCTGTTTGGAAACAGACATTGCTTTTAAGCAACAGGCAAAATCTCTTTCAAGAGATGCTGTTCTTTTCATTCATAGCTGCATGCTCTGCTTGGGCTCCAGGAAAATTGACAGACAAAAAGGGGAGATATAATTATACATATACTTCCTATCAAATTAAAACAAAGCAAAGCAAAGCAAATAAGTGGGGTCAGTTTCCAATGTGCAAAGAAAACTACTATCATATTTGTGTGTTTTAAGAACAACAATAAAACTGTCTTCAAAGATACCATATTGATTTAGACTCAAAGCTTGAAAAATAGAATAACTATATAATGCCACTTTATTATTGAACAGTATGCACCACAAAGAGATATGATGTGCCAAATTAAATGGCACAATTCACTTGTTGACTTAATTATGAACATAAATGCAGAAGCTTAACAAAATGGGTAGCAGCAGAGATGTGAATGAGAAGAAAAAGGCTAACCTTTATGTTTTCTTACAGAAGTTTGGAGAAACTTTCACGGGCAGGATACTCCCCTGCACTCTGCAGGAGCCCTGTTCGGCCCACCTCCAACCTCCCACAAGGGATATTTCATAAAACCAGCATGTGAAAGGCATCTCCTTCTGGGCTACAACAATTATGGCACAGCCTCCCTTCTCCGTCAAGAGGAAAAAATGCAAATTATTTAATTAGCGTGTTCCTGTGAATTAATGCCATTTATCAGAAAAGGCCCAAATGATAATCATACTGCCTGAGAGCTAACTGAATGCAGAAATCTTGAGTATGAGCTCAACGTGAACTCATTTCAGCATGAAAGTTTGGTGTGCACTATTGCAGACTCTTCCTCGCTAGGCAAGGAAGCGGAGGCAACTGTGAAGGAGCAGGAGCACTGCCCCAGACCCCTCTAGAGAAGGGGAATCCTTCCGCTGGGATGGGCTACATGCACTTGAAGTCAGGCTTGCAGTCCAAATGCCCATCCTTCATGTCTCATGATGAGTGGACATCTGGGCACAGCATAGAGGCACCTGGAAAACTGCCAGGAGAAAGCAGATGCCTGAGCAGCCTTGTTCCTGACTACGTCTGACTGAAAAGGAGGGCTCATGTGGGTAAGAGTAGGATGGCCACTGAATCCATGGGAGCCAGCACAGGGCCATCCCAACCCATTCTTTTCATGCAGGTAAGGCAGAGACTGCTGTCCTCTGTATTCCCTCCCTTCTCCCTAACCCCACATCCTCTCTCTGCTGTGAGTCTGTGATCCAGACCTTCGGGGCAGCGATAGCACAGTGCTGTTTGGTTTTCTTGCAGACAACTGCTGGCTTGCCTGCTGAATACATCTAGGTAGACGCAGTGCACTAAGGAAGGGTTTTCAAGGGGATGGACGGTACTTTAAAAAGAAAAGAGAAATATAGGCTGGCTGTATCTGTGTGCTGGTCTGAGTTTGTTTCCGAGTGACTCGTGTCAGTCCAAGAAACTGCATCTTCTGTAGCAAAAAGGCATTTACTCTTTAACTTCCTCACCGCCTCCTGCTGCCCAGTGCAGAAGGCATTAATGAGGACCCCAGGAGCTGGATGATATCCTTCATGCTGCCTGACAGAAATGGGAATTGGGAAAGCGGAGCCTGTGGACGCCACAGCACGCTAGCACTTCTCTTTACCTTCATTTACTGTAATACCAGGCCTCACAGTGTTCATTCATTTGTAATCTGTGTGCATGAAGTGAGACATATTCTCGAAAGAGGCAGGTGTAAGGACACATTTTGGCAGAAGAGATTTCTGGTCATGTTTCCTCCTATGGAAAGTAAGAGAAATGTGTCCAGAAACACAGCAATCACCAATATGCTCTGCTACCCACAGACAATCTGGGAATCAGGATTTCCTGGCTCTTCCTGGTTAACAGAGATATTTGAGATGTTAATGACTGTCTGTGTGATTAAATAAGCAGTCCAACAACTATTGCCCTGGACCAAGAGCAAAGTTCATTGAAAAGAGTTGGTTTACTTAAAGCTTCTGAACAGGGCAGCTGTAGACACTCACAGACAGCTTTGGTGCATCTGACGTGGTGTTCTACCCTGAAAGTCCTCCTGTCAGAACAGAAACCTTTGACTGCTACACCCCGTGGCAGCTCATCTTTGTGTTCCCAAGAAGAAAAGCTCATCTCATAGATGCAGAGTCCTGGAGCAGTCCCAAATCAACTCGGCACAGGAGCCTTTTGAAAACAGGAAACATTTCTAGTTTTCGAACATCAAGCATGCATCCAAGGGCAAGTATTGTCCACTTCTATGGTAAACCCCTGGGTGGTATAGCTGCAGACCCTAGGGCTGATAAAAGAAAGATTTCCCTGAAACTGACTGCATGAAACAGCCAGATGCTCATCTGCTTTATTATCTCACTGTTTGCCTGCAGCAGACTGCGTTTTCCTCTCCTCAAAATGTTGTGCTGCACGACCAGAAAAACACATTGTGAGTTCTCCTCAAATTTGAACATAACGAGAGAGTCAGGAGGAAGGGAGTGAGTCACTTTTCTACATTACTTCTTTAAGGGTTGTTTTGTGCAAATCTTCTCCCTTCCTCTAACCTTTGGAATAACATCACTGGTGAAAAGCAAGGAACACTGAAAGTTCCCCCACCCCGAGCCTTTAGACATGAAGGATGTGAAGACAGGACTATCAAGCAATGAGGCAGTGAGAAGACAGGCTAGTTCTTCCTCTCCTTCCTAAGGTAAACCTTAGCTAGAGAAGGCTATTGAGTCATTAATCTAAAACTGTGCTCCTTGTTTAACAATTAGACAAAACACAGGCTGAAAGTGTGACAGCTGAAACTGCCCAGGGAAAGGTGTTCCTTGTAATTTATCTGTGTTAATAATGTGCCTTTATCTTGTCTTTAGCAGTTGCTTTAAACACAAACTGTAGGAATACAAAGCATAATTGTACTGAGCTACTTAATCCAATTAATGACATTAGCTGTGGAGCTATGGGTGCCAGAATGTATTTCTTCAACTCTGTTGAAATTTATCTCAATCTGTGTCCACCGAAAGTATTTTAAAAACTAAAAAAAAACTTTTCACACAAAGCAATGTTCATAAACACAATAAATGGAGGTAATTGTATCCTGTAGTCAGCTAAATTCAAAGTGATTCACATATGAATCAAGTCACTTGACTTCTTTCTGGTTTTGCTCTGAATGACACATCCCTGACTTAAAATAATTTTTGTTCTAAGCTGTTATGAAACCATTTACACTAAATGACGACAGCACTTAGAAGGGTGGCCGAGAGTGAGTTTCTACTGCAAATAGTGTTCTCATTAAGTAAAATCATGGCTTGTGGGTATGTATGCATGTATGCAGCAGGTTTTATCTTTTTTTTTTTTTTTTTTTAAGATATCTAGAGGGAGAATAGCTCATTATGGATACCATTGTGGGAAGCTTGCAGTTCCCCAGAAGTTAACTGGCATGTTATTATTTGACCTCAAATCTACTGCCTCTGAATGTATGTTTCTAAAACTCCCACTCCCAAACAGCAGCAGTGAATTACTTGACAGACACCCACATGGCCTGCAAATCACCTCTAACAATTCGTGCAACTCTGGGACCTGCTGCACACACGCCTGAATCTCTCATATACATGTCTTAGGATCCCACTGCTTTGCCCATACCCCCTCACCCCTACCAATTTCCCAGCCTCCACACTCATGCAGAGAAAGCAATCCATCAGTGTTCCCTATCCTCCCAACCTCTTCAGCATTTACAGTTATCCCCATACACCTCAGAGGCATTTCCTCTACGGGCCAGTGTTCAGCTTCTTGGATCCAGTCGCAGTAGCACCCTGCATGGGGCATGCACTGCCTACCTGCAAGTGCTTTCCTAAGCAACAGACTCAGCACGTAAGGTGAGCGACAGTTGATGCTGAGGAGCCTGACAACACCTGAAGCTTTTTCTTGGACCAAAATAAAAATCAGAATTATTTTTCAACTTCTTTGTGCATCCAGAGTAGGATAAGAGAGCTGCAGAAAGATTTTGAGTAGAGAAATACTTGATTTATTCTTATTATGGCTTCCCTTTTTTTTTTTCCAAAAACATTCAGAGAGAAGAAAATGGGTAAACTGAGTATTCATCAACCACCAACATTTGTAATTTTTCAAGAGCATCTGTGCCTGTTTACAGCACTGAAATACGACTAGCTTGCCCTATAGTACACTAGCTTATCAGATTATACTCAAATGATAAGGATTGCCTTTCTTTTCTAAATTCAAAAATAAAAGCCAGCTAACTCTTGGGATAAAGCACAATTAAGCACCAACAAAATTTGTTGTGACTCTCTCTCCTCCTTCAAGAGTGTGATGTTTCTGGCATATTTAAAGTTGTTGTTGGGATTGACTTTAAAGATTGAAAGAGTCTATAAATTTTCATGAGAAGTGAGCTAAGTTGCAGTTACAGCAAGAATGGTACGTGCATTGTATGTGCATTAAAGGTATCGAGACGCACTAACAATGGATATAAACCAAACTCTCTATGTAAAACATTTCTTCCCCTCACTCCCATCTCATTGGCATCAGTAGGATACTGAGGGCTGTAATTATTTTTAAAAAAATTAGGGGGAAGGAGACAAAAGGAAGAGCTCAAGAGAAACCTAGCCAGAATTCTTCTGAAGCTGGCACCAGCAGCTGAGGGTGGCTGACTGGCTCTGCTCTTCTGAGATTGATGGCCACCCTCTGCTCTCTGTTTTTCAAAGTAATGGTGAGCAGCTCGGCACAACTCCAGCTGAGCACAGAAAGGGGGTAGGAGCACACTCCTTAAAGTCTTTTCCGTGCTCCTGAGAAACAACGCTAGGACTCTGTAGGGGTTGTGGGTCAATGGTAAAGTCTGTGATTGTGAAATGAACAACTGTCAGAGAGCACAAAAGAGTTTCCAGCCCCAGAAGGATCAGTCAGAAACACGTATTAATTCTGTGAAGAGTATTTTAAAAGAAAATCTGTGTATTACTCACTGAGGACATATTTAACTCTGATTTTACAAATTTATGTAAGAAGATCACAACACACTAGCATTTTATCCTGCATCTACCTTGACTGCCACCTGTGCTTTCTTTGCAATAGCATGGGTCCTTGGGCCAAGAGAACAATTAAACAATGAACTGACAATTATACACTCACTTCTGCTAAGATGTATGTTCACTTCAGCTGCAGTGGTGGGTGTCTATTATGGTGTTAAAAATGTTCTTGTGATGGCTTCACACAGTAAATGTCCAGTGTATTTTTTTATTTTTTTTAAGATAGGACTTGTAACTTCACAGACACACAGGGGCTAAGTAGCATTCACTGTTTTCTTTGAACATTAGAGCAGTGTTCATATGGGGAAAGTGAGCTCACCACACACGTGCTTGGTTTCCTTCCTCTCATGGACTCTAACACATCCTTAACATTAGGGATTCAAACTGTCCCACTGAAGTCAATGCTATTCTTTGCATGCTAAAAGTACAGAAAGTCTGTTGATTCAAACTGAGGTGACCTGGTTTAATATCAGGATATTGTGCAGTTGAGCGTGACTGAATTCTAACACTGCTCTCTATGCCTATTCAGAGTTCTTTTCTTCTAGATCTTGTACTGTCCTCTAAACACGATAATATAATGAGAGCGTCCCAAAAAACCATGTCCACTGCTGATCTTGTGCTTTCTTAAAAACTGCCAAAACTCTGACCAAAGAATGCAAAGGAGTTTGACAAGCAGTCACACTTGGATAGATGGTTTATCTGGCAGGCCTCTTCTGGGCTACCTTTGTGAAGGTGCTGGCCTTTACAAAGTCCAACATAAAGGACACATAGTGGAGCTACAATCCCACTGTGAGCTTCATCTCGCTTGGCCTGTGAGCCAAGTATATTTTGTATTTAGGCAGAAGAGCTCTTGCCTATGTAGAGCTCACTGCAAAACAAGGCCATCAAAAGGTTTCAAATACCTGCCTCAGCAAGTTAGTACCACAGTACTGATGATGGAGCCTCGTGGGTGCTGCCTCAAGAACCCATCAGTTGCCAGCAAAGGAAAAAGCTGTGCCACAGGGGTGTAAGCCCTGGTTGCATTCCTGGTTGTACAGATTGGATATTTCAGAGTTACCTGGGCTGTGCTCTGCCAGATGTCCAGTGTCTCTTAGGTGATGGTTTACTTTCCTTCTCCTGGAAAGGCTGATCAGTGCAAAAGCTGAATTGCAACGAAAGAGGGCTCATCACATTGTCCATGAGGGAGGATGGATAGGACTCAGCCACCTGAGTACAAGCAGCATCCAGACTCATATCCCCAGTGGGAAAATGGTAATTCCCTTTAAAGCGGACAAAGGGATTTCACCAGGTTTCTCAGACAGAAAAATAAATAATCAACCCATCGAAGAACAGAATGTTTTTGCCAGAAAGGATTTTTCCCCTACTTTAGTAAAAAGTAAATGTATTAGCAGGATGATAAAACTCCAAAGTAATCTCAGCTTTTCAGGGGTATGCTGGAACACCACCATAGGCCATAAAATGTTTTGTGTTTGCCGTGCTACTAGTCTGGTTAGGTTCTGTTTCGCCTTGACTTAACATCATGGCTTTTTATACTCCCTCCCCTACAAAAAACATTGGTTTCAGCTATTCCCAGATGCATGTTTATCTCCTTTTACATGGCTACTCAGACTTTAGGCCAACAAAGGATTTTTCAGAACACAGTCAAAATGTATAAAAAATGGAACTAGCTACAGTATTCCTCCCTACTTAAACCGTCCTGGTCCACGGGCTCTAAAACCACCACATCTTCATGTTTATCATTATCTTTGCCGTGTAAGCTCAAGGAGGCTGACAGCCTTTTCAGGGCTCTTAGATTAATAAAAGCTAACTGAACCACCCAAGTTAGAAGTGCATATCTCACCGGAGTGGTGTCACTTAACTAGTTAATGTTTAGAAAGCCTCTTGAGATCCACAGATGAAAGGCACTGTAACAGTGCAAGACATTACTGTTATTACCTACAAATGGTAAGAAGTTCTCCCACAGCTACTGTGTGTATATCATGAAAATCTGAAGGCTGTCAAAGTTCCTGTAACATCATCACAAAAGGAGCTGTGATGGTCTTATACTTAGTCCAGCTCTGTACAGTGTGGGTTTTAAAGGTCCTTGAAAAATTGCAATAAGCATCAGCTTCCCAGCAGATCCAGAGAAATCTACATGATCTACCTTGCTTTGATAATTGCATTAGTGTCGGACCTTCAGCTCATGGTTTCAAAACCTCTGTGCTGAAGAGAAGTCTCCTCTTCTCATGCTCCAAATAAATTTTTTTTCCCCAAAAAAATATTGTGAAAAAAGTCTGATCTTTCTGTTTGCCATGCCATCACCATCCCAAATCTCTCTGCATGGGATGACCCCCAAAACTCATGCCTTGGGTGTCAGAGCAGTGAAGCCTGTGCTTGGATCAGGACAGATGCACAGCCCCAGCACAGCACAAGGTAGGGTGGCATCAGTATTCCTGCCAGTGCAAAGCTTTGGGGGGTGGTGTGCTGCCAGCCCCAGCAAAGCCCTGAAACCCCTCCTTTGCAGCCTGCACCCCCCATGTCAGGTGGTCAGTCAATTAGTCTGGGAGCATGCTGGCAGGCTACATGCAACGTGTCCTGTCCTGGAGCATAGGAGAAACCAGACTAAGTGGGGAAGAAAACTGAAGGAGCCTGGCTTCTGGAGCCAGACCCTAGCTGGAAAGAGATTTTCACTGCTTGCTAAGGAGCATGATATAGCCAGGAACACAGGCACCATCTGGTCTGCACAGCCCTTGAGACAAGGAGAAAAGACAGAATATCATCTCTGGACAGTAAGTTTTATGGTCTGGGGATGCCTGAAATGACAATGAAGAAACAATGTTGAAGCTTTGAGTTCACAATCTTTCATCCTGAGTTATTACTTGCTACTGTGAATGCCACCCACATCACTTCTGGAGCTAGACAAATGGCAAAGGGAAATCCTGGCCAAATGTGATGAGTACAGGCAGTGGACCAGCAACCCTGGAGCTTGAAGTGCCTCAGGGGTTTTTGTGTAAAGTGTATGGCACAGGTGTGATTTAATTCCACCATGGAAAACAAACAAACAAACAAACAAACAAAAAGGTTATGCCCACTACTGGTACAGAAAAGTATTATTCTGGTTTCTCAGGCAGTTGGTATATATGTGTTTTCAAAGATCAACGCCATGTAGAAACTGATCAGTCTGATCTGGCCTGGAGAGCTCCGATGGCAGTGTGAGAGGCAGCTGGGTCTAGTGGACTGAAAGGCAACAATTCCTGAGGTCTAATCCTGGCTGACACAGAGCCACTGCAAGGCCTCGGGCAAGCTCCTTGAAAAGAGATGTCAGGTCAGCTTAGGCCTAAAGTTAAAGTTTCACAAATATACGGATTTGCAAATACTTACATCAGTAGAAATGAATGTCACCTTTTTTTTAAAAAATTTTTAATTCCAATGGAGAAGGGTGAAGGAAAGGAAGAAATATTTCCAGTTACAGGTCTTGGAGATCTTTTTCTGCACTGTTTGCAGCCTCAGTTCTCCGCTAGAGCCAGTGCAAAAGCAAAACTAGTCAAAACCTGCTTCTACAAAGAAGAAAAATCCTCTGGCTGCAAGATAGCACAACATTGATCCAAACAACTCCTGAGCAGTGGATGCTTGTAAGTGTTAAAAACTCATTATCATTCAAGGAAGGCCAAGTATTAATTAAGTATATGCTAAGTAATAACCACAGTTCAAGAACCAGACTCTGCCCTCTGGTGAGTGCTTTCCATCACTCTTGCCAGCCTGAATTAGAAATAAACTTTAAGACCTGCGCAGCTACCCATGCCATTAAATCCAAGGGCAGGCACAGGCAGTGTTTTAGAGCTGATAGAAGGGTGTAGGATGATTTATGCCCTGTGTGATACTAACTTGTTAATATTTATCAAGTCGCTACAGCTTCCTATGATTCTGGTTTTCCCCAAACTGCTTCATCATCATGACCACTATTGTTAGACCAGCCAGCAATGAATTATGAATGGCCCTTATTTAGAAAGACTTTAGATCTATGAGACATCTCTATTTGTGCGGTGATATTACTGCAATGCTACTGCGCTCCCTTAAGTGATGAGACTGCCTCAGATAACACCGCTTTGTTCACAGGATTTTGGGACACTGGAGGGAAGCCTTCCTCCCTTACTCAGAAGGGCAGCTTCTTGTTATTGTTTAATACAACTCTCTAGCTCATGATCTTTCTAGAGAGACTTAAGAATTTAGGGGGAGGAAAGAGGAAATTTTGCCTTGGGAAAGACGCCAAGCCTACCACTTTGCAGGTGTCAGGAACAACTGCGGGTGACTTGGTATCCATAGGTAATAGGACAAGAGAAAATTAGCTGCTAGACAGGGAAGCATTAAAAGAATTAATACCTCTCTATGGCTCACAGGTACAGTGGGAAACACAAAACCAGAGCTAAAGCCCCATCACTGGATAGAAACTGTCTGTGAGACAGAAATCAAAGAGGACGTATTATGGTCAAGTTAAAATGTGTCAACATTTGTCAGTGGCTGCCCCAAAGCCCCGCAGTGAGGTTGGTTTGTTCATATTATCCGTGAGAGATCTAAAAATGAGTTGCAAGGTGGCAAGAACCTGCAGATGCCGCAAAGTTATACAGGATAATTAAGACTAGAGAGACTGTATGGCACTCCAGTGGGATGCAATAAAGCTGGGTGAACTGAGAGCACAACACATAAAATGCAAGGTAACACAAATTGTGACAAAGCATTTGACCTACTTACGTGTGTTTCTGACTTCTAAATGAATGGTGGTGATTCTGGAAGATGATCCAGACATCACGAGAAATGAATGATAAACAGAAACCTGACTGCTCAGTGCACAGTGGTGGCCCACTATGTCAAGCAAATTCTTGCGAAAAAGTACTTCAGAAGTGGGGACATGGGCACCAAAGGCTTGAAAAAACTTTTGTAGGACAAGAGCAGAGAGGGCATATTTAAAAAGAAAAAAGGTAACAAATATGTGATGACTAATGGCTTACAGAAATTAAATTAGATAAACCTTCTTTTCTTAGACAAAAGAACCTGACAGTGAAATGAAAAACAAGGCAGCAGTTTGATCTCTTAGGTGGATAACTCATTGCTGCAAAAAAATCATTGAGGCAAAGACCTCGTTGAGAGTTTTTTTAAGCTGTACTTGATTCTGTGGATAATGAAATTCTTCTGCAATTGTATTAGCATCTCTAATCAGGAGACACAAGCATGTGTAACACAGGACATAACCTAAGCACTAAAATGTCAAATGTTAGGAGAGAATTTCCCGATGAACAAGTTATTCCTAAGTTGTCCATGACTCTGTTTCTTGCATTTCCCTTTGGAATAAAAACAGCTGGACACTTTCTTGTTATCTGGATGATGAGGATCACTATATTGGGTAAGAGCATGTCCTGCTGGTTTAATGCCTGAAAGATGTTATTCAAAAAGCAAGCAGAACCAGATTGAAATGTACTACTTTAAAACCACTAAATACCCTAAGGACACCTCTATTTAGCCAATTACCATCTCCCACTAAAGAGTTGTTAAACATAAAGAGATTTGAATCAATTTCTTCACAAAAAGAGAGAGAAATGCTGTTATGAGACTTGTACTCTTTAAATACAATGGAAGAGATAGGAGACAGGTGTTCAGCACATCAGGAAAAAAAAAAGGCAGTTAAAGAGCATTGCTCTAGGCATAGTTTCATCTATTTGACTCAGCATAAATGCCCAAGTATGAAGGAGAAATGAACCAGAAGAATCAGCTCTGCGCTGCCCAGGGTCTGTTCATAGGGCTGTAAGCATTAGGCTGCCTCTTTTTTTTAATTAATCCTTTCCCTTTCTACATTACACTGGATACTGTGACTGAACTTTATTCCTCAACAGCAGCCTGTGGCAACTGACAAAATCCTCTGCGAAAACAGCCTGCTCAGAAGAGCTGAGCAGAAACCAGGAGAAAAATGGATGGAGAAGAAAAGCTTCTACAGAAGAGCAAATTATTTACTGCAGGCTATTCTTTGAATTTAGCCCCTTCTCCTGACTGTGGATAGCCTACAGGAAGATGGTGTGCTATGTATGAACTGATCTGCCATTCAAATATTGCCCTACAGATGATTGGTGTGAGCGCATTTCAGCCAGGCAGGTTTTTATCAGCTAATGTACCTGAGCGTTTGGGGTTCATCACTGAAGTGCCTCTGTCAGTCACTGAAACCACGTGGTGGCATTTTTGCTTTTTGACTGGCTCGTCTATACAACCAAGACAAGAAGGGCTCCAGGAAAGCCAAGAGACAACAGTGAAACAGCACTGGGACTTTCGTTCTCTTCAGGAGGGGGCTGAGGAGAAGAAAAAGGACACGTGCAGGAAAGCAAGGAAAACCAAAGAGTGGGCACAAGTTGTTTGAAATCTTGTCTTGTTCCCTTATGTGAGAGGATCCCACACAACTGGAGTTTTGCCATATGGCATTAAGTGCCTCTCCATGATTTACATGCTTTTGGGATGGTGCCTACTCGCTATTCCTACATGCTCTGATGAGTGGCAATTTTTTTCATGTTTTTGACATCTGAAGTATCATTCAGAATGGAGGGTATGTCCACTGAGGGGAGCACAGGGAGCCACATGAGTGCTGTCTGCACTCCAAACAGGCAGAGTGCGAGCCAGCACAGGTCTGGAAGCTATTTAAGTCAGAGTGGCCACAACTAACAATTGCCTGCACTGAACCACAGGTATGTATCCTCATGGATGGCATGAAGGAAACAGTTCACATCTCTAATTTGTTTTTGGGGCAAAACCAAACTGCCTGAAACAACATTCAAAATAAAAAACACAAAGGGAGGGCTCCCGACAAGTCCTTTACCTTTTCCAGACAAGATCAGTTCACAGTTGGGGTTCTTCTGCATTTTACCCCTTTCTCCTGCTCATGGTACTGGTGATGGAAGGGGGTTTGGAATGAAACAGTCTTTGCAGCAGTCTTCCTGATTTCCAATTGCTTTGAACTTTTTTGTTAGAAATCCTTCATCATGCAGGAGTTTAAAAATAAAATCTCTTCTTCATATTGAAGATGTAGTTTTCTGTCTTGTATCTCCCAGAAAGTGTCCTTTGGTCATGTAGCCCACAGATGTTGCAGTGAACAGCTGTCTCTTTTGTCCTAGTTTTGTCTTAACTCTTCCTTTGAACAACAAGCTCTGAACACAATTTGGAGCAAAAACACAGGACACTCATCTCACTGAATCCACACAATTGCACAGCAAGAAAGCAGGTTACCTGTTGTTGTTAAAGATCAGGTGGCCCATTAGCTTGACATTTGCCACCAGAAGCCCAAAAAGGGACTGTCTTTCACACACACTACTGTCCCCACCATGAGGCAAGTTAAATCTGTACTGTTGTCTCCAAAACAAAGCAGCTCTAGACAGCCAACATTTGCTTTGCTGTTTAAAGTGTGGTTGCAAAGCAGAACCAATTTTAAAATCAGCCCCAAATGTGTGTCACTTTGGGCTGTGTACTCCTTTTTAGAAGGATTGCTTTTGTATCCATGGAATTTTTTAAGCAATAATGAAGTAAAAGTTTTACAGAAAAAATATCAAACAATTCTAACTCTAAATTAGATATAGAAGTAAGAGATTTTAATCTCTCTTATCTCCACCACCTATCCTTCATAGCTTCAAAGCCAGTAAAATATTGAAAGTCAGAGAAAAACTGACTTTTGATTAACACATCCTATATTCTAAGAAAGATTATGATTATCTACCAAATGTTGTGTTCAAGTTCAGCTTCAAACTTCCTTTAAAGGATAAGAATTTCTTACTTAGTATTTTATATCTTTGATATATTTATAAATGTAAAATCATATAACGTGATTCACAGCATAGTGCTTCCCTCTCCTTCTCTCTCTCCACCTCATCAAACACAGATGAACCATTTGGCTCCACATCTGAATTTCAGTTCTGGGTGCTCATATATTAGGCATTGGTTTTGACCCTGTTCTCACTTTCTACAGTTCTATCTAAAGTTTGCTTTCTCTTGCCATTTCAACTTTATAGCCCTTCTGTTCTTCCTCTCCCTTCTATCTCCACCTGAGAGTGGTACGTTTGTGTGCATAGGAAGAATGTCAGAGGAAGCCTTGGGGTGAAATTTAAGAATTGTGTTGAAATAGAATTGCAAAATCCCCAAGCAAAGCAGTCAGAAATGCAGCAAATCTGGGCCTGAGCCTGCTTCTGTTGAAATAAAATAAAAAATGCTTAGAGAAGGAGAAGGACAAAAAGAATGAATCACAGATTAAAATACTGTAGTTTCTATGTGTTCATTTACATATGTGCATAAAGACTGGACCAACATCACGTTGAAAATGTAACTTTCACCCAACAGTTTTACATTTAAGTTTGTGACATCTATTACACCTGGACCTATGTAAAAGACATTGACATTTCTTGAGGGAACAAGCACCAAGGTAATGAACTGGGTCGCTGTTGAGTGAGCATCTACATTTTGCACATAGGATTGTGAATTTTGCCCTCAGGTGTTCTCTCAGTGAATCAATGTTACACGTTAGCGGTAGCTAAATGCATCCATGTTCATTTAGTTGAACATTGGTAATTTTATATTACCTATTTATGGAGTTATTTTTAATTTCCAGCTGTTTTGTGGCTGCATACTCCCCTCTAACACAGTGAATAGCTCACTAAAACCACCAAGAGCCAAGAAATGGCTGTCAGCTGTTTTTCACTCCCATAACTAACAACAGCCTTCATTTTATTTTTCAGATAAAGTTAATGGATACAGGTTTTCCACTGCCACATCTTATAAACAGTTTGGTTTAGAGGCTGCTGAAGAATACTTGCAAAACATCATTTAGGCAGCAAAAGTATAGTATTTATGCAATATAGTGTTTACATCTGTGGAATGACAGACATGCTGTTTAAGGAGATGTTACTTTTCTGTCAAAAATTAAGCAGTTGGTTATACTCTCCGGTTATTCACTCACTTGGTGGTAGCTGTTACTTAAGTACCTCCTGTCTAATCTCTGTAGACAGAGTTATAGGCTTGGGAACCAGCAGAGATGCCTGGTATAATTTGCTGAGAAGTAATAGCAGCTCCTGGCTCACTCCACTGCCAGGGCAAACCAAATATCATGTTGATGTGGGTTTTTTATGTATAAATAATCAGCCCTCTTTCCTTTGCTTATTCAATTCTGTCAGTTTTGTTTTAGGTTTTGTTCATTTAGTTTTACAGTCACATGTATACATGTGTCCACCTCTATTAACACATATTTTATAAGCATGTATAATTAATGGTAGGGAAGTAATAAATGTCCATTGGGCTTTTAAAAATTATCTATAAAGTTGCACCTGCCAAAGTCTGTCTCATTATACTCAAGAAAGTGCCAGTCCAGTGTAAATAAAGAGGAGTTTTACTGCCCTTATTGTTGATTAAATCACTAGTAGCTAGGGTAGAAGAGATGTTTGTTAAAAGGCTGTTGTTTAAAAAGAAAACAGTTGCACCTCTTCCAAAATACCCAAGCAAGTCCTCATCTAACCACATCAAAGGTTGTAGAGAAAGAGAGATGGGGACAGAAGAGCAAATAGGGGTATGGGGGGTAGGCTGGGGTAACTGGGCTATCAGGTTAAAAAAGAAGTAAGCAGAGGAGAGGATGAGGGGCAAGATATGGATAGATCAGCCGAGCGTGTGTCTCTGCACAGCTCCTGAGATATAGCTTGTTTTCTTTCAAAGGGTAACCAGATGAAAATACAAAACTTTCTTCTGAGGCATAATCTCTTTTTACTAAGAGAACAAATCAAGCCCCTGAGTATTGAATCATTTTAACGAAACATGATTTCCATGGGTTGTTTTGAGGATAGTAAAACATTTTGGCCTTTTGAAATCAGATCAAGTTGCATCTTAGTTTACAAGCTGTCAGTCCAGATCCATATTCTTTTTAATAACAATAAAAAACATGTTCAGTTTGTCTGGCTTTTACTTTTTATTTTTGTTGTGTCATAAAAACTCAATTTGGACTATGTTTTGGCTGTTTTCTTTCCCCTTAAGCGCTTCTACAGAAAAAAATGTTCAGATTTAACAACAACAACATGGTAATACACGCAGTTTGCCTGCTGTCCACACAACAGCTTTAATGCATAGCTGCAGAGCTGTCTCTAAGACAAAAACTTAAAAATCAGAAACTATATGGCACCCAAGATCCTCATATGATGTAAATTAGCACCCAAAGAGTATGCTGATTCATGTGAATTAAGGTTTTCCCTTTATCATCCTGCATGTTAAACTGAGAAAGAGAATTTCAAACTAAAGGATTTGAAATTCCACTCCTCCTTCATTTACCTGCTAGTTACTTAATTATTGATTAAGCATGCAGAGAAGTGGATGGAAAAATGGTAGTGATCTGTAATATATGGGAGTATTGGAACAGAAAGTAAATCCCATAAAATTCTAATAACTTCTAATACTGGAGATTATCACTTCTCACTGTTGGTACCTAACAATTTTGCTGATGTAGGACACCGAGGGGAGGGCATGAAGTAACACACTACTTGGTGGCCTGGAGAGGATAAAAGCAGTAGCAGAAAAGAGAAAAGCTCCTAGAGGAGGAAATTTTCATCACAGTTAGCTTTGCTGGAGGAACATTGTGGAAATAGCAAATGTGGAACTTTTGTCCAGCATTTATACCTCTAGGAAGGAGAATAGTCTAAAGAAAAACAAAAGCAGAGGTTATCTAGTTTTCTAGGGGAACTCCTCTGTGCTCAGAACAAACCAAACGGGAAACAGGATTTCACTGTAAATAGCTGTTCTCAGTCTCTGCATTTCCATCGCTCTCCTGTTGGGACTACAACACATTCATATGCCAGCTGCAAAAATCAACTAGTATTACAATGTGCTTCAGTGTGTTTGCAAAATGGAAACAAGTACTGCAAAATACATGCTTTAAGGTCCCTGCAGCAACCCAAATACCAAAGCACATGTACCAAGAGAAGGCTAGCAAGACAATAGGATCTTGCAGTGAAAACTAGTATTAGAAAAGCAAAGAAGAGTTTTGCGGCAAAGCAGCAAACTGAGATTTCTCAATAACAGGGAGGATTGCCTTTGTCTCCAAAGCCAGATAAAGTTGAATAAGGATGAGAGAAAAATTCCCATTGTTCCTTCTCTCCACCCTCTGTCCCTGTCATTTATACTTTCTAAAAGGAAGTTTGCAGAAAGTTATAACGTTCATTAAAAAATATGACTCTCAAACACCCCTGAAACATCTAGCCCCGAGTATGCACAAGCATGCTGACTGCATACTTGTCTGTTTTAATGTTGTAGAAGAACAAATTTTCTAGGAAAAAGCAAACAACTTTAGCAGCAGGTGGCTGAAGCATACCCTTCAGAAAGCTGTTAAGAACCATTTTTGTCTGGGAAATAAAACATGGTTGCAAGCTATGTTATTTGCACTTATTGATTCAGTGAAAGGAGTCACCTTATGTTTAATTCAAATTGTAGTCCTGGCTTGGACAGGCTTAGAACAATCGAGTTTTACAAATCCATTTGTTTAAGTGACTCTCATAGAGGTTGTTCACATCGTTTCCTATGTTCTTTTTAGATTAGTTCTCTTACTGACAGAAGCAAGAGCTGAAAAAGAGGAGGGGATGGGTGAGGGGGGAAGAGGGAGAGAAAGGAACTGGCACCTATAAGAGAGGGCCACAGAGGGCAGCAGGATGTAGGGCTATGGCAGTGGCAGATCAGGCAACCAGTGTCTCAGAAGGCTTGAGAGGCAGCACCACCCTTTTCAACCACCCAACTCCACTTAATGTAATGGTACATTCATCACATGTAAAATCAATACCCTCATCTCAATAAATATTTCTTTTTTGTCTTATTGGTGAAAGAGTTTTAAAAAAGTATTTACAGTACCCCCCCCCCCCCCCCCCCCCTTTTATTTTTAAGGAACATCACTGCAACTCCTAGGCAGCTAGAATAAATTACATCCCTCAAACAGAAGGCTCTTGCTTTTACAGGTTGGTGAGTGCATGCACTAGGTGATCAGCTTTCCATCACTGGAGTGGTGACATTCTTGCCAGTTACTGACATCTGTCAAATGTGGGCACTGATGATTCATCAGAAGGGGTTCATTTCACAGGAAAAGGTCACTTTGAAAATGCTACAACACTAATTTGCTAATCTGTTTGTGTCAAGAGCCCTTGGAAGGAAGGGGCCTGCTTTGTCGTTATTGGAGAAACACATTTCTGCATCAAGGTAATTTTGTTCCAAGGAAGAAATACTTTGTAAATAAAACAAAACCACCCTATGTACCCATTACAGATATTTACATTTAAAAATTAATGCAAATCCCACCCAGACCTTCCTACAGAAGTTTGCATCAAAACATACATTCTCCCCAGACCTTTCCTTTGCTAAAATGGGCTATATCTTTTCAAACTTACCACAAGACTTTGTACAGAGAGGAATTTCTGTGGTTGTGGTCATGTTTTAGTTTGTTTTGGCTTATTTTCTCATGTTAATTACTTTGGTCAAGGAGGAAAGAGATAAGGTGGGTTATGAACAGGCAGGACCTCTACCCACGCCTAGCTCTTAGGCAGCACATGAGCTCTGTGCTGGACAGAGAATCTCTGCTCTCCTTTTCAGGATCCTCACAAAAACCCAGAGCAAACTTCCAACTTCATATATTTTCTAATAACCTCCCTCACCAACATTTTAGTGGAATAAGTGACTAACAGTATACTTTCACAACAATGTCACCTAAAATAAACACTGTGCTCTCGATTGATGTTTTGCCAGCCTCCCCTGGGAACGTGATGTTGGCAGTTACACAGTAAAAAGGCAGGCTCAGCTGTTCATACAAAACCACAAAACACTTCAAAACCAAACCCGGCACAGTGTTCCAGGGTTTTAATGCTGACAAAAGGATCCAGAGTGAAAGACTGGAGACCGAGATGAAACCCATGTTGAAATTTCACTCCACAATACAAAAATATTAGAGGTACTCTGAAAAAAAAGCACTAGATGATGTCAATGGTGCAGCTATGCAGCAATTACAAGTTGTGGCGAAGACTTCTGCTCAGCCTTTCACCATCCGCACAGGCTGGGGCTGAAGTGACAATGCAAATGAAGACTGTGCATTTGAACTCAAATGTGGAATGAGACAACTTTCATCTGTTAATTTAGCCAGATGCACATATATATGCACACACACATGGGAGACAGCTCACAAACACTCCCCCTCTCCACTGCACCTGGCCTCATGTCACACCCTGCTGCTGAAAATGTGCCCTGCCCAGGCTGGCGGCAGAGTGTGCCGAGCTCTCCATATTGACAATTTTTTAAGCAGCAGCTTTGGTGTGAGCAGCGGAGTTAGTACTTAGTCTTCCCTACAAGTGCTGCAAGATGTTTTAATATCCTCCAGGGAAGGTGATGCTGCTATCAGTTACATAATTCACTCCAAGCATGGCATTTCTAACTACAGACAAATGCGGTGCAAAGTCAGCTGTGGGTAGGGAGAGCTCAGAACAGAGCAAAGACGCAGATATTACCCCGAGAGGCACCACAATAAAGCATCAGGTTTTGTCATACTGTCTTTTATGAAGACTGGGTCAGAATATCAAGATGAAGCATCAAATAAGGTTATACATGCCCTAGACACGCCAAAGCACACCATCACAGGTACACTGCCAGGCGAGGAAGAAGAGTGACTGTGGCTGCAGACTCCCTTTGCTTTTTTAACACCTTTTCTAGCTCCCCTAGAAAACCATGGAGACTCAGACCTCACAAGACACCATGAGTCACAAAGCACACTCTGATGTGGATCCTGCATGCTGTGCTCGGCTTCTGTACCGGAAAGCTCTGTGGACTACAGACAAATGGTCAAGGTTTTCTGTGACAGGCTGTGAAATGTTCCAGGCTTGATCCACTTGTCAATAGATCATAGAATCATAGAATGGCCTGGG